>NW_027189158.1:1305357-1539607 GCF_040958095.1 Procambarus clarkii | reverse complement strand
CCCAGATCCCTCTGCCCCCAGTCACCCCCCAGACATCCCCCAGATCCCCCCAGACCCCCAGAGAAAGGGAGAACTCTGGTACAAGAGTTTCCATGAAGAATCTCAAGGTTTGGTACACCAATGCTGATGGGGTATCTAATAAAGCAGAAGAGATAAAAGAAAGAGTGAGTGAAGCAGATCCTGACATAGTGGCAATTGTGGAAACTAAAATTAATGACATGATCTCAGATGCAATCTTCCTGAAGGGTACCAGGTGATACGAAAAGAGAGGACACAGAGACAGGGAGGGGGAGTAGCACTCCTAATAAAGCGGAAATGGAAGTTTGAAGACCTGGGAAATCGAGTTACCAATGAGTGCACAAGCTTCATACATGGAACTCTGACAGTAGATGGGAGGAAGATTGTGATCATGGTAATCTACAATCCCCCACCAAACAGTAGAAGACCCAGGCAGGAGTATGATGACAACAACAAAGCATGTATAGATGAACTGCAGAAGGCAGCAACACTAGCCCACAGAATGAGAGCGAAGCTGCTGATCATGGGGGACCTAAATCATGGAGAGATAAATTGGGAATCAAGGAATCCCCATGGAGGGGATGAAACGTGGGGAGCAAAATTAGTAGATGTTATAGACAGGAATTTCCTGACACAACATGTGAAGGAAGACACAAGGGAAAGAGGAGGAGATGCACCGAGCCTATTAGACCTGATCTTCACCCAGAACGTAGAAGATATCGAGAATTAGAGCATGAAATACCTCTAGGGGCCAGTGACCATTGTGTCCTAGTCTTTGACTACATGATGGAATTCAAAATTATGACCATGGGACAAGAGATCTGGGAAAGGAGAGCTGACTACAGGAAAGGGGACTATATGAGGATAAGGGACTATCTGGGTGAAGTGCAGTGGGAGGAAGAAATTAGAGAAAAACAGTCCAAGATATGATGGACCTAGTCATACAGAAATGCCAGGAGGCCGAAGAGAGATTTATACCAACGGTAAAGGGAAAAAATAAGAAGGAATATAATAACCCATGGTTTAATAGACAGTGTCAGGAAGCAAAAATGGCCAGCAGGCGGGAGTGGAGGAAGTACAGAAGACAAAGAACAGAGGACAACAGAAGCAGATACAGAGCTAGGAACGATTACATTAACATAAGACGAACATCGGAAAGGGACTATGAGAACGATATTGCAATCAAAGCGAAAAAACAACCTAAGTTACTACACAGTCATATAAGAAGAAAAATGTCGGTGAACGACCAAGTGACAAGACTAAGGAAGACAGAGGGGGCATATACTGAAAGTGACAAGGAAATCTGCGAGGCACTGAATGCCAGTTTCCATGGAGTGTTCACTACCGAGCCTGAGCAGCTCCATTGTTGGAAGGGGTTACCCTAGATGAAAGACTATCAGATATAGAGGTGACAGCAGAGGAGGTAATGAAACAGTTGACAACTCTAGATGCAACTAAAGCAGTTGGACCAGACAAAGTATCACCGTGGATACTAAAAGAAGCAGCACAGGCCCTCAGCGTGCCTCTGGCAATGATCTTTAATGAGTCACTTATGTCAGGAGAATTGCCCAGTTGCTGGAAGAAGGCAAATGTCGTGCCGATCTTCAAGAAAGGAGATAGGGAGGAGGCACTTAACTACAGACCTGTATCACTGACAAGCATCCCCTGTAAAATACTGGAAAGAATAATTAGGCTACGACTGGTTGCACACCTGGAGAACATTAGGTTTGTGAACAAACATCAACATGGGTTCTGGACAGGGAAATCGTGCCTAACAAACCTTCTGGAATTCTATGATAAAATAACGAGGATAAGACAGGACAGAGATGGTTGGCAGACTGCATATTTCTGGACTGCCAAAAGCCTTTGATACAGTACCGCACATGAGACTGCTGTTCAAGCTCGAGAGGCAGGCGGGGGTGGGGGAAAGGTCCTAGAATGGATAAGGAACTACCTAACAGGAAGGAGCCAAGAGTTACGGTAAGGGGCGAGAAGTCGGACTGGCGAACAGTAACAAGTGGAGTACCACAAGGATCGGTGCTGGGACCAATTCTATTTCTTGTATATGTTAACGACATGTTTACAGGCGTAGAGTCCTACATGTCGATGTTTGCGGATGATGCAAAGTTGATGAGAAGAGTTGTGACAGATGAGGATTGCAGGATCCTCCAAGAGGACCTGAACAGATTGCAGAGATGGTCAGAGAAATGGCTACTAGAATTCAACACGAGCAAATGTAAAGTTATGGAAATGGGACTAGGAGATAGGAGACCAAAGGGACAGTACACAATGAAGGGGAACAGCCTACCTGTAACGACGCGTGAAAGAGACCTGGGGTGGACGTAACACCTAATCTATCTCCTGAGGCACATATTAATAGGATAACGACAGCAGCGTACTCTACACTGGCAAAAGTTAGAACATCATTCAGAAACCTAAGTAAGGAGGCATTTAGGGCGCTTTACACTGCCTACGTAAGGCCAGTCTTAGAGTATGCCGCCTCATCATGGAGTCCCCATCTGAAGAAGCATATAATGAAACTGGAAAAGGTTCAGAGGTTTGCAACGAGACTCGTCCCAGAGCTACGAGGGATGGGGTATGAAGAGCGCCTGAGGGAACTGTGCCTTACGACACTAGAAAGAAGAAGGGAGAGGGGGGACATGATAGGAACGTATAAGATACTCAGAGGAATTGACAGAGTGGACATAGACGAAATGTTCACACGGAATAGTAACAGAACGAGAGGACATGGATGGAAGCTTGAAACTCAGATGAGTCACAGAGATGTAAGGAAGTTTTCTTTTAGCGTGAGAGTAGTGGGAAATGGAATGCACTTCAGGAACAGGTTGTGGAAGCAAATACTATTCATAATTTTAAAACCAGGTATGATAGGAAATGGGACAGGAGTCATTGCTGTAAACAACCGATGCTCGAAAGGCGGGATCCAAGAGTCAATGCTCGATCCTGCAAGCACATATAGGTGAGTATAGGTGAGTACACACACACACACACACACACACACACACACACACACACAAGGGGCCTCGTAGCCTGGTGGATAGCGCGCAGGACTCGTAATTCTGTGGCGCGGGTTCGATTCCCGCACGAGGCAGAAACAAATGGGCAAAGTTTCTTTCATCCTAAGTGCCCCTGTTACCTAGCAGTAAATAGGTACCTGGGAGTTAGTCAGCTGTCACAGGCTGCTTCCTGGTGTGTGTGTGTGTGTGTGTGTGGGTGGAAAAAAAAAATAGTAGTTAGTAAACAGTTGATTGACAGTTGAGAGGCGGGCCGAAAGAGCAGAGCTCAACCCCCGCAAAAACACAACTAGTAAACACAACTCGTAAACACAAGGTGTGTGAAGAACTCAACAAAAGGTTCCAGGAGGTCTTTACAATAGAACAGGGAGAAGTCACGGCGCTAGGAGAGGTGGCAGCAAACCAGGTGACCTTGGAAAGGTTCGAAATTACAAGAGATGAGGTCACGAAGCACCTATTGGAGCTGGATGTGAGAAAATCTGATGGGCCGGACGGAATCTCACCATGGGTATTGTAAGAGTGTGCAGGAACACTTTGCTGGCCACTCTCCATAGTGTATAGTAGGTCACTGGAAACGGGAGACCTACCAGAAATATGGAAGACTGCTAATGTAGTACCAATATACAAAAAGGGTGACATGCAAGAGGCACTGAACTACAGGCCAGTGTCCTTAACTTGTATACCATGCACGGTGATGGAGAAGATTGTGAGAAAAAACCTAGTAACACATCTGGAGAGAAGAGACTTCGTGACAACCCATCAACATGGGTTCAGGGAGGGTAAATCTTGCCTTACAGGCTTGATAGAATTCTACGATCAGATGACAAAGATTAAGCAAGAAAGAGAAGGATGGGCGGACTGCATTTTTTTGGACTGTCGGAAAGCCTTTGACACAGTACCCCATAAAAGGTTGATGCATAAGCTAGAGAAACAGGCAGGAGTAACTGGTAGGGCGCTCCAGTGGATAAGAGAGTACCTAAACAATAGGAAGCAGAGAGTTACAGTGAGGGGTGAGACCTCAGAATGGCGTGAAGTCACCAGTGGAGTCCCACAGGGCTCGGTGCTTGGATCTATCCTGTTTCTGATATACGTAAATGATCTCCCGAGGGTACAGACTCATTCCTCTCAATGTTTGCTGACGACGCCAAAATTATGAGAAGGATTAAGACAGAGGAGGACAGCTTGAGGCTTCAAGAAGACCTAGATAAGCTGCAGGAATGGTCGAACAAATGGCTGTTAGAGTTTAACCCAAGCAAATGTAATGTAATGAAGATAGGGGTAGGAAGCAGGAGACCAAATACAAGGTATCATTTGGGAAATGAGATACTTCAAGAGTCAGAGAGAGAGAAAGACCTGGGGGTTGATATCACGCCTTACCTGTCCCCTGAAACTCATATCAAGAGGATAACATCAGCAGCATATGCCAGGTTGGCTAACATAAGAACGGCCTTTAGAAACTTGTGTAAGGAATCTTTCAGAACATTATATGCCACATATGTCAGACCAGTCCTGGAGTATGTGGCTCCAGCATGGAGTACATATCTTGTTAAGCATAAGACTAAACAGGAAAAGGTTCAAGGTTTGCCACCAGACTAGTACCCGAGCTGAGAGGTATGAGCTACGAGGAAAGACTACGGAAATTAAACCTCACTTCGTTGGAAGACAGAAGAGTTAGGGGGGACATGATCACCACATTCAAGATTCTCAAGGGAACCGACAGGGTTGATAAAGACAGGCTATTTAACCCAAGGGGAACACGCACTAGGGGACACAGGTGTAAACTGAGTGCCCAAATGAGCCACAAAGATAATAGAAAGAACTTTTTTAGTGTCAGAGTGGTTGACAAATGGAATGCATTAGGAAGTAATGTGGTGGAGGCTGACTCCATACACAGTTTCAAGTGTAGATATCATAGAGCCCAATAGGCTCAGGAACCTGTACACCAGTTGATTGACAGTTGAGAGGCGGGACCAAAGAGCCAGAGCTCAACCCCCGCAAGCACAACTAGGTGAGTACAACTAGGTGAGCACACACACACACACACAAACACACACACACACACACACACACACACAAACACACACACACAGACACACACACACACACACACACACACACACACACACACACACACACACACACCCCTGATATAGCAATATCACCTGATATTGCTATATCATGAAAATGATATAGCAAACAAAGCCAAGACCGAACCAAAGCTACTCCACAGTCACATCAGAAGGAAAACAACAGTGAAAGAACAGGTATTGAAACTTCGAACAGGCGAGGACAGGTATACTGAGAATGACAGAGAGGTGTGTGAAGAACTGAACAAGAGGTTCCAGGAGGTCTTCACAACAGAACAAGGTGAGGTCAGTGTGCTAGGAGAAAGGGAGGTAAACTAGTTGGCCTTGGAAGAGTTCGAAATTACGAGAGAGGAGGTCAAGAGACACCTGCTGGATCTGGATGTTAGAAAGGCTGTTGGTCCAGATGGGATCTGACCATGGATACTGAAGGAGTGTGCAGAGGCACTTTGCTTGCCACTCTCCATAGTGTATAGTAAGTCACTGGAGACGGGAGACCTACCAGAAATATGGAAGACGGCGAATGTGGTCCCAATATACAAAAAGAGCGACAGGCAAGAGGCACTGAACAACAGGCCAGTGTCCTTGACTTGTATACCATGCAAGGTGATGGAGAAGATCGTGAGAAAAAACCTGGTAACACATCTGGAGAGAAGGGACTTCGTGACAAATCGCCAACATGGGTTCAGGGAGGGTAAATCTTGCCTTACAGGCTTGATAGAATTCTACGATCAGGTGACAAAGATTAAGCAAGAAAGAGAGGGCTGGGCGGACTGCATTTTCTTGGATTGTCGGAAAGCCTTTGACACAGTACCGCATAAGAAGCTGGTACATAAGCTGGAGAGACAGGCAGGTTTAGCTGGTAAGGTGCTCCAGTGGATAAGGGAGTATCTAAGCAATAGGAAGCAAAGAGTTACGGTGAGGGGTGAGACCTCCGATTGGCGTGAAGTCACCAGTGGAGTCCCACAGGGCTCTGTACTCGGTCCTATCTTGTTTCTGATATATGTAAATGATCTCCCGGAGGGTATCGATTCATTTCTCTCAATGTTTGCGGACGATGCTAAAATTATGAGAAGGATTAAAACAGAAGAGGACAGTTTGAAGCTTCAATAAGACCTAGACAAGCTGAAGGAATGGTCGAACATATGGTTGTTAGAGTTTAACCCAACCAAATGTAATGTAATGAAGATAGGTGTAGGGAGCAGGAGGCCAGATACAAGGTATCATCTGGGAGAGGAAATTCTTCAGAAGTCAGAGAAGGAAATAGACTTCGGGGTTGATATCACGCCAGACCTGTCTCCTGCAGCACATATCAAGCGGATAACATCAGCGGCATATGCCAGACTGGCCAACATACGAACGGCATTCAGAAACTTGTGTAAAGAATCATTCAGAACTTTGTATACCACATATGTCAGGCCAATCCTGGAGTATGCAGCCCCAGCATGGAGTCCATATCTAGTCAAGGATAAGACTAAACTAGAAAAGGTTCAAAGGTTTGCCACCAGACTAGTACCCGAGCTGAGAGGTATGAGCTACGAGGAGAGACTACGGGAATTAAACCTCACTTCGCTGGAAGACAGAAGAGTTAGGGGGGACATAATCACCACAATCAAGATTCTGAAGGGAATTGATAGGGTAGATAAAGACAGTCTATTTAACAAAAGGGGAACACGCACAAGGGGACACAGGTGGAAACTGAGTGCCCAAATGAGCCACAGGGATATTAGAAAGAACTTTTTTAGTGTCAGAGTGGTTGACAAATGGAATGCATTAGGAAGTGATGTGTAGAGGCTGACTCCATACACAGTTTCAAGTGTAGATATGATAGAGCCCAATAGGTTCAGGAATCTGTACACCTGTTGATTGACGGTTGAGAGGCGGGACCAAAGAGCCAGATCTCAACCCCCGCAAACACAACTTTGTGAGTACACACAACACACACACACACACACACACACACACACACACACACACACACACACACACACACACACACACACACACACACACACACACACACACACACACACACACACACACACACACACACACACCTCAGTCCGTGGGACTGGTAGTCTGCTTTGGAGGTGTTGGATAACCTCTTGAGAGAGTTTTGTCATACCACACCCATAGCCAGAAGGTTGTGTTTTCACACTACTGAATGAAAGAATATATGCAATTTTTAGATCTATCCCCAGGAGCTTCACCATTACACTCATCTGTGGTATGAGGTGGGTGGGGCACCTCTCCCTCCACTCCCTTACCTTCTACAGTGGTACGGACCAGGACCACTTACCCCCACATAGACCTGAGAAGTGTCGGACCAGGACCACTTACCACCACATAGACCTGAGAAGTGTCGGACCAGGACCACTTACCACCACATAGACCTGAGAAGTGTCGGACCAGGACCACTTACCACCACATAGACCTGAGAAGTGTCGGACCAGGACCACTTACCCCCACATAGACCTGAGAAGTGTCGGACCAGGACCACTTACCCCCACATAGACCTGAGAAGTGTCGGACCAGGACCACTTACCACCACATAGACCTGAGATGTGTCGGACCAGGACCACTTACCACCACATAGACCTGAGAAGTGTCGGACCAGGACCACTTACCACCACATAGACCTGAGAAGTGTCGGACCAGGACCACTTACCCCCACATAGACCTGAGAAGTGTCGGACCAGGACCACTTACCACCACATAGACCTGAGAAGTGTCGGACCAGGGCCACTTACCCCCACATAGACCTGAGAAGTGTCGGACCAGGACCACTTATCACCACATAGACCTGAGAAGTGTCGGACCAGGACCACTTACCACCACATAGACCTGAGAAGTGTCGGACCAGGACCACTTATCACCACATAGACCTGAGAAGTGTCGGACCAGGACCACTTATCACCACATAGACCTGAGAAGTGTCGGACCAGGACCACTTACCACCACATTGACCTGAGAAGTGTCGGACCAGGACCACTTACCACCACATAGACCTGAGAAGTGTCACCACATGGCACATGGATGAATGCAGGAGCCAGTGTTTTGAACCGTTCTCTTGAAGAGTGCGACGCATCTGCTGGGAATGACAGCAATACGACGCACCATACTCACTCCTGTCACAGCTCACTCTGCCACATAGCAGCAGCAACACATAGGCCATGAGGCAGCCCACATACCGCAATGTAGGAGAACTGTACTGGTGTGTGGTCTTTGATGCCTCACACATTAAGGTGTGGTCATATGTCCCACACTCCCCTCACTCCCCTCCCATGCACCTGCCAGTCATCAGTTCCCCACTTTACATTTCCCAGAGATGGGAAGGGGAGAATATATGCAATTTTTAGATCTATTCCTAGGAGCTTCACTAAATATATATATATATATATATATATATATATATATATATATATATATATATATATATATATATATATATAATATATATATATATATATATATATATATATACATATATATATATATTTACAATTGACGATCACAAAACACTAATCATTTTATGCGGAAAATCCACAGAAACGTCTCAATTCCAAACCAGACAAAGTGGACAAACTGCAGGTCCAGTTTGGAGTGGAGAAAGGTTCAACTAAAAATGGGCACACAGGAAATGATTTCGACGTTCAGTAAACACTTACCGAGTGGTTAACTGAATGCCCGAGAGCCCAATACTGGGTTGATGATAGTAGTATTTAATTTAAGATGGAAAAACTTTAAATTAAACAGAAATGAGGGCACGAAGTGATTCCCACGGTCCGTAAACACTTACTGAGTTGTAAACTGAATGTCTAAGCCAGCCAATACACGGTTGATGATGATGATGGTAGTAATATTTTAAGATTGGGAAACTTTAAACTAAACTAAATGACCTCACATGTAACGATTTCCACGTTCAGTAAACACTTACTGAGTTGTAAACTATAGTAATATTTTATTTTACGATGGAGAAACTTTAAACTAAAAATGAGGTCACATGAAGGGATATCTATGTTCAGTAAACAGTTACTGAGTTGTAAACTGAATGCCTGAGTTACCCAATACATGGTTGGTGATAATAGTATTTTACCATGGAAAAACCTTATCCTATACTAAAAAGAGCTCATATGAAGTGATTTTCACTTACTGACTTATTAACTGAATGCCTGAGCTATCCAATACATAGTTGGTGATAGTAGTATTAATTTAAGATGGAAAACTTTAAACTAAACTAAAATGAGCGCACATGAAGTGATTCTCACGTTCATTAAACACTTACTAAGTTGTTAACTGAATGTCTGAGACATCCAATACATGGTTGATGATAGTAGTATTAATAACATTGATAATACGAGGTCTTAAAGTAGATACTATGAGGGGAAACAACAAAGCTGTGATATTGAAAAAAAAACTGAACTGAATTTGAAAGATGATTAATATATGTAATGTGAAGCCAAATCTACTGGAAAACAGTAAGAACACTTTATTTGAAAAGAATATGAGAAGACTGGAAAGCACGGCATGGGGAAATGGGTAAAAATATGAAGTAATGATCTTCATAAACATAACATAACATATCCCCGACCATAATTAATACAGTGTGAACTCTGTTAAAAACTATGCTCACCGTGGAATCTCGTCACTATGCATAACTTGTCACTCTGTGAAACAAATTATTGACTATAAGTGTGACTGTGAGTATAAAAATGACCAGATATGTTTTGGAGTGCTATTTTAGTCAAGAAATGCTACAAAGGATGTTTATTGACTAAAGAGAGAAAGAGGAGGAGGAGGAGGCTGTGTATATAGTGATCACGTCTCCCCAAACTCCTCTGTCTTCGGGAGGCTGGTGTGGTGCATATTTCACAATACCTTTTCTTTCCTCCTAAGTCAGCCTCTTATTTCGTGGACTGCTGGTGTTTGATGTGTCTAACTGCTTAAAGGAACCTTATTTGATAGAAAAAAATCCCTGTGAAATAATGCGTGTTATATGTTTTGACTATCTAGGTAATAGCGTATTGCCTTGGCTAATAATGAAATGTCACATTTTGTCTGACTCAAGTAGCACAAGTGAAGAGAAAACATTGATAAACTTGCAAAGGTTAAAAATCTGTGAAATCATATCTGTTATGTTAAGTTTTGACAAGCTGATTAATACCATACTACTACATTATTGTCTTTATGTTATGTTTACCTCGATAGCGTTATAATGCTTGGAAATTGTATGTGTGGATCCCATTTCCCTCTTACTGCTCATAAATAATGGTTGCTGTAAAGTATTTTTTTATGGAACATGACTCTTCTTATTCTTACCCCTTATTAAAACTAGATGCAATAACCGAGCTATGTTTGCCTTCTCTCTCTCACTCTCAATATGGATTGTTTGGTGTGGGCTATTTGTGTGGACTCGGGAGGTATGATCACCACATATAAGTTTCTCAAAGAAAATGATAAGGTCTGTTTATTTAACACACACACAAACCACACACACAACCACTCACACACACACACACACA
Source organism: Procambarus clarkii (assembly GCF_040958095.1). Lineage (NCBI taxonomy): Eukaryota > Metazoa > Arthropoda > Malacostraca > Decapoda > Cambaridae > Procambarus > Procambarus clarkii. The sequence goes on along the minus strand of NW_027189158.1, from coordinate 1,528,948 downwards.
CACACACACACACACACACACACACACGCACACACGCACACACACACGCACACACGCACACCACACACACACAACCTCTCTCTGTACCCTCCCGCACTAACCCACCCCCACACACCCTCTCCATCCCCCTCCCTCACTTCCACCTTCCACCTCTCCCCATATACTCACACACCTCTCTCTCTCTCTCTCTCTCTCTCTCTCTCCCCCCCTCTCTCTCTCTCTCTCTTCCCCCCCCCTCTCTCTCTTCCCCCCCCCTCTCTCTCTCTCTCTCTCTCTCTCTCTCTCTCTCTCTCTCTCTCTCTCTCTCTCTCTCTCTCTCTCTCTCTCTCTCTCTCTCTCTCTCTCTCTCTCTCACACACACACTCATAGGGAAATCATGGAAGGGAGACGAACTCTGACTGCCAAACGCAGGAAATTCACAACTGGAACAAACACAGAGGATGGGATGGAACAGGAAGCCTGGATGAAGGAAGTACTCCAGCAAATGCAGAATGAATTCAGTGAAGGACTGAGGGTAATGAGGGAGACAGTAGCCAACCTGCAAGATGATTTAAGGGCAGCAAAGGAGGAGATAAGATACCTAAAGGAGACTCTTCCACAATACCAGGCACAAACCGTACCCCAGGGAGATGGGAATGCTACTGTGGAGGGGACCACCACAACCCAGATCTCATTTGCTGAAATGCTTAAAAAGAGCCCTGAAGCTAGGTCTGCGGTTAAGGAAGTTGCCATGGAAGTGGCTTCCTCTCAGGAAGCAGCTAGATGTACTAGCCGGCTGATAGAGAGAAATAGAGCAGTAGTAGTAGCAGGCATTGAAGAACAAACAGGGACCAGACCAAAGGAGCGGAGAGACAAGGACAAAAACATGATTAAAGAGATCCTTAAAGAGGTAAGGATGGAGGGAGCTGAGCGAAATGTTGAAAAGGTTTTCAGGCTTGGAAAGTACAACAAGGACAGAGACCGAATGATAAAGGTGGTTTTCATGAGCGAAATCGCGAAAGAGGAACTGCTAGCAAGGAAGTGTTGTCTAAAAGGTGTAGAGAAGTTCAAGAAAATATTCCTGCAGAGGGATATGACAAGGGAAGAGAGAATACGGACAGCAGACGCGAGGAAGGAGCGCAGGGAGAGAGAAGGAAATCAGAGTACCACAACCCAGAACCCTACAATCCCAGAGGGAAGTGGAGAACCCTCCTCAAACAGTGCAACAGCCACAGGGATTGGGGCACCACCCCCAAATTCTACCCAACAGACACCCAACCTGCCCCATCCCCTGTCAGCCCCCCACTAAGTACCCACCTAGGGCACCCTCCCCCCACCCACCCCCCTCCCCCCCCCTCACCCCTCTCCCCAGGACCTCCCTTCTCCCCCATCCCCCATGCCCTCCCTTCTCCCACATGCCTTCCCGTCTCTCCCACCCCCATGCCCTCCCTTCCCCCCTCCCCCTAAGCCCCCCACTCTCCCCCACCCCACCTAAGTCTTCCCCTCTCCCCCACTCCCCTAAACCCTCCCCTCTTCCTCACCCACCTCAGCCCTCCCTTTTCCCCCACGCCCCCCAAGCCCTCCACCCTTTTCTCTCCCCCCAAGCCCCCCCATCTCCCCTATCCCCCACAGCCTCTCCTCCCCCCATGCTTCCCCAACCCTCCCTCTCTTACCCACCCCCTGTACCCTCCCCCTCTTATCCACCCCCTGTACCCTCCCCCTCTTATCCACCCCCTGTACCCTCCCCCTCTTATCCACCCCCTGTACCCTCCCCCTCTCCCCCACCACCCCAAGCCCTCCCTCCTCCACCAATCCCCCCGTGCCAGGTCCCCCCAGCTCCCACTCACCCCAGATCCCAAAGGTCCCCCCCAGAAAAGAAGCAGAAGAGAGTCAGTTTCAGGGTGATGTACTCGAACATAGATGGGATCACAAGCAAGACAAGTGAACTAAGGGAAAGAGCACAAGAAGTTAACCCAGATGTAATCGGACTCACTGAAACAAAACTCTCTGGAATCATAACGAATGCCGTGTTTCCCCAGGAGTATACAGTAATAAGGAAAGAGAGGGAAGGTAGAGGAGGAGGCGGAGTGGCCCTACTCATGAGAAGGGAATGGAGTTTTAAGGAGATGGCCATCCCGGGCTGTGAGGAGTTCAGAGACTACATAGCAGGCACCATAACAATGGGAGGACCAAGAATAGTAGTAGCAGTAATATACAACCCTCCACCAAATGACAGGAGACCCAGTCAAGAGTATGAAAACAACAACAAGGCAGTTAACACTATAATTGAGAGGGCAGCCTCTGCTGCCTGTAGAAATAGATCCCACCTGCTCATCATGGGCGACTTCAATCACGGAAAGATTGACTGGGAGAACAAGGAACCGCATGGAGGCGAGGATACGTGGAGAGCCAAACTATTGGAGGTGGTGACAAGCAACTTTTTAACGCAGCATGTCGGAGAACCCACAAGGATGAGAGGCAATGACGAACCAGCGAGACTCGACCTAGTCTTCACTCTGAACGACTCCGACATAAGAGAAATCGGTTTTGAGGACCCAGTAGGAATGAGCGACCACAGTGTACTGGTGTTTGAGTACTTGATTGAAGAAGGGTTATTGAACTCGAGGAGGGATACCGAAACCAAAAGGTTAGCATACCGAAAGGGAAACTATGAGGGGATAAGAAAATTCCTAACAGATATAGCATGGGAAACAGAGCTCAGGGGAAAGACGGCCCAAGATATGATGGATTACATCACGCAGAAGTGCAAGGACGCAGCAAACAAGTTTGTCCCAGTCCAAAAGGAAAACAGAGAAATGAAGATGAGAAACCCATGGTTTAATCAAAGATGTAGGCTAGCTAAGCAGCAAAGTAAAAGGGCATGGAGAAACTATAGGAATAACAGGACACTGGAGAGCAGAGAAAGATACCAGAATGCCAGGAATGAATATGTCAGGATGAGAAGAGAGGCAGAAAGACAATACGAAAATGACATCGCAAGCAAGGCAAAGACTCAGCCTAAATTGTTGCATAGCCACATTAGGAGAAAAACAACAGTAAAGGAACAGGTTATGAGATTAAGGATAGGGGCGGAAGGATTCACTACAAATGACAAGGAAGTGTGTGAGGAATTGAATAAGAAATTCCAGGAGGTCTTCACCTTAGAACAAGGAGAAATTCCAGAGGTAAGTGAGGGAATAGCTAACCAGGAACCACTGGAAGAGTTTGAGATTACCAGTGGGGAAGTAAGGAAGTGTTTACTAGAGTTGGACGTGACGAAGGCTATAGGCCCAGATGGAATCTCCCCTTGGGTTCTAAAGGAAGGAGCAAGAGAACTGAGCCTACCACTCTCCATAGTGTATAACAAATCACTGGCAACAGGGGAACTGCCAGATATTTGGAAAGCAGCTAACGTAGTCCCGATATACAAGAAAGGGGATAGACAGGAGGCACTGAACTACAGGCCAGTGTCCCTAACCTGCATACCATGCAAGCTGATGGAGAAGATTGTGCGAAAAAAACTAGTGGAGCATCTGGAGCGAAGGAACTTTGTAACACAGCATCAACATGGGTTCAGGGATGGCAGGTCCTGCCTCACAGGGTTACTTGAATTCTACGACCAGGCAACAAAAATAAGGCAAGAAAGAGAAGGGTGGGCAGACTGCATATTTTTGGATTGTCAGAAAGCCTTTGATACAGTGCCACACAAGAGGCTAGTGCGAAAGTTGGAGATGCAGGCTGGAGTGAGAGGGAAGGTACTCCGGTGGATAGAGGAATACCTAAGCAACAGGAGACAACGAGTCTGTGTGAGGGGTGAGGTCTCAGATTGGCGAGACGTCACAAGTGGAGTCCCGCAGGGGTCAGTCCTTGGACCTATACTGTTTCTGGTATATGTAAATGATCTCCCAGAGGGTATAGATTCGTTCCTCTCAATGTTTGCCGACGATGCAAAAATTATGAGGAGGATTGAAACAGAGGATGATAGTAGGAGGCTACAAGATGACCTGGATAGACTGAGTGAATGGTCCAACAAATGGCTGTTGAAGTTCAACCCGAGTAAATGCAAAGTAATGAAACTAGGCAGTGGAAACAGGAGGCCAGGCACAGGATACAGAATAGGAGATGAAGTACTTAATGAAACAGACAGAGAGAAAGATCTAGGAGTTGATATCACACCAAACCTGTCTCCTGAAGCCCACATAAAGAGAATAACGTCTGCGGCATATGCGAGGCTGGCTAACATCAGAACGGCGTTCAGGAACCTGTGTAAGGAATCATTCAGAATCTTGTACACCACATATGTAAGACCAATCCTGGAGTATGCGGCCCCAGCATGGAGCCCGTACCTTGTCAAGCACAAGACGAAGCTGGAAAAAGTCCAAAGGTATGCTACTAGACTAGTCCCAGAACTAAGAGGCATGAGTTATGAGGAAAGGCTGCGGGAAATGCACCTCACGACACTGGAAGACAGAAGAGTAAGGGGGGACATGATCACAACCTACAAAATCCTCAGGGGAATCGACCGGGTAAACAAGGATGAACTTTCAACACTGGTGGGACGCGAACAAGGGGACACAGGTGGAAGCTGAGTACCCAAATGAGCCACAGAGACGTTAGAAAGAACTTTTTCAGTGTCAGAGTAGTTAGCAAATGGAATGCATTAGGAAGTGATGTGGTGGAGGCTGACTCCATTCACAGTTTCAAATGTAGATATGATAGAGCCCAATAGGCTCAGGAATCTGTACACCAGTTGATTGACGGTTGAGAGGCGGGACCAAAGAGCCAGAGCTCAACCCCCGCAAGCACAATTAGGTGAGTACAATTAGGTGACACACACACACACACACACACACACACACACACACACACACACACACACACACACACACACACACACACACACACACACACACACACACACACACACACACACACACACACACACACACACACACACACACACACACACACACACACACACACACACACACACACACACACACACACACACACACACACACACACACACACACACACACACACACACACACACACACACACACACACACACACACACACACAACACACACACACACACACACACACACAAGACATCCGTGCAGTAGTGAGATTCCCTTTGATGGCTGTGCACGTGTCAATGAAAAATTAAAAGTGCAAAGAAGTTTCGGAGTGTTATTTGAGTCAAGGAATGACAACGATATATATGTAAGGCCTTATGTTATGATAAATATGTAACTGCATTATGAATATGTAACTGCATTATGTTATGTTATGTCTACTAGTTATTGAACAAAACGTATTAAGAGAGAGAGAGAGAACGATAATTTTTTTCACCCCACTATGTTAACACCAGTCTCTGTATTAGAATTGTAGGTAGTGATCATGTCTCCCCAAACTCTTGTGTCTGTCTTCCAGCGTGGTATGATCTCTGTTGATCACGTGTGGAATGGGATGGAATCTCTACACTATGTATGTTATGTATAAGAACGTTGAACATTCTGTGACATTGTCTTGCTATGATATTAATACTGATGCGACAGTGCCATACAGTCCTAATGGCATAAGATCAACCTAACGTCATTTATTTCAAATGGTATTTGATCATCAGAAAGACAGAAAGAAGTTTTCCCGTTACGTTACGTTACGGGATAGAAGAACAAAGCAAGCATGTGCTAATATTTATTGTGTTGGGAATGTAAATAAAGGGTAAGAGCGATGGGTCTAAAATTGACATTAGTCTTCCATCCTCTGGTGAGTTGTCCGTCTAAGTGAAAGGAAAAAAAAAAGATACGCGAACAGCGGCATCAGGAGAAAGGAAATGATGTTACTTTTCCCCCTTTTTAATGATCTGAGAGAGAGAGAGAGAGAGAGAGAGAGAGAGAGAGAGAGAGAGTAGAGAGAGAGAGAGAGAGAGAGAGAGAGGAGAGAGAGAGAGAGAGAGAGAGAGAGAGAGAGAGAGAGAGAGAGAGAGAGAGAGAGAGAGAGAGAGAGAGAGAGAGAGAGAGAGGAGAGAGAGAGAGAGAGAGAGAGAGAGAGAGAGAGAGGAGAGAGAGAGAGAGAGAGAGAGAGAGAGAGAGAGAGGAGAGAGAGAGAAGAGAGAGAGAGAGAGAGAGAGAGAGAGAGAGAGAGAGAAGAGAGAGAGGAGAGAGAGGAGAGGAGAGAGAGAGAGAGAGAGAGAGAGAGACGAGAGAGAGAGAGAGAGAGAGAGAGAGAGAGAGAGAGAGAGAGGCGTGTTTGAGGTATAGCGAGGACTGACCGGCTGTGTACGTTTTACCACGATAAATATGAAGCTACATTATGTTATGTCTACCAGTTAATGGATACAAGACCTAAACAAGCTTGTGTTAATATTTTTATTGTGTTTGGACGTAAGGGCGAAACACGGATCACATTTTCAATATTGTTATTCAGTCATCGGACAGAAAGTTGCTCGTTACTCTTAAAAATGCTATTTGGGCAAAAGAACGACGTTATCATGTTGGTCACGTTACGTTATTATAATTGGGCACAGAATGATGTTACCATGTTGGTCATGTTGCTCACGTTACGATACAAGGTTACACATAATACTAAGGTTTTGCACAGAAAACACTGTGGGGGAGGGTGGGGGCCACGGTTGATGGTAAGGGGGGAGGAGGGGGCTGGGGGGGATCTGTTGGAACGGTAATGACTCATTTACCTTCAGTTTCGTGTCAAGTCTCCTAAGAGAGGAGCCGCACACTAGGACTCTCTCCGCCCAGCTCTGCGTTTGGAATTGAATGTGAGGTCTTGGCTCATCTTTGAGAATGAACAATGACACAATGGTATGTCCCGGTGTGTGAGCCGTGTAAAGGCTTTGCACAGAACAGTTGGTCTGGGGGGGGGGGCATGGTTGATGGTAAGGGGGAGGAGGGGCTGGGTGGGGGGGCCTGATGGAGCGTGGATAAAGTGGGCAGTAATGTCTCATTTAGCCTCAGTTACGTCAGTCTCCAAGAGGGAAGGCCGCACACAAGGGCTCTCTCCTGCCCAGGCCCTGCATTTTGGAATTTGTATGTTGAGGTCATGGCACACCTTATGAGAAAGAACAATGACACACACTCAATGATATGAGAAGGCTCTCGTTACTCAGAGGTTACTCAGAGTCCTAGCAAAATTATGAGCGAGATTAAAAAGATCTCTACCTCAAGCTATAACATTATTTGATATGAATACAAAGACATATATATCATATATATATATATATATCTATATATATATATATCTATATATATATATATAATATATATATATATATATATATATTATATATATATATACAAATATATATATATGCGAAAAATCCACAGAGAAATATGAAAGAAAGTGAACGTTTCGGCCTGTTAAACCTTTGTCAACACCAGACTAAGGGAAGAGAGAGAGAGGATACAGGCCAACACCTGGAACCTGACCACCCATCTCTAGGGAAAGAATTAACCAGAATCAGGATTAGCTTAGCTTAGAATGGTCAAAGAGGATTAAGCGGTCAGAGAATAAGGATGAAAGATTAAAGAAAAGCCTCATAAACACACAATATATGAATATAAAATTGTAATGAGACATTGTAAGCCTCTCTATCAGAGTTTTTTCTTAAACTGTTGTGCAATATTATAACTTAAAAATGGATCAAGTTTGTACATACCAGTACTAACATTAAGACAATTTGGACACTGACTGATTAGAGCAGACTCAATCAAGTTCCGTTCCACAAACCCACCACAATTGGTAATGCTTTTCGCCCCATTCCAGTTAATAGTGTGATCGCATAAACTCGTGTGCAGATATAATGCATTAGACGTTGGGCAGTTCTAATACTATAAGCATGTTGTGACAACCGCAATTGTAAGGACTTCCCTGTTTGTCCAAGGTACACAAAATCACAATCATTGCAGGGAATCGAATACACACAACCTGCTGTATCAGGGGAGGGACATAAGGAGTCAGCAAGCCGTTGAGTCACTTCGCCAGTCTGTACGTGGGTGTGGGTATCTGGCTGATGATTGGCCGAAGTGGGTTTCCAGGCTTGTGTGTCTTGACATTTCCATACGCGTATCCAGGTTTGTATTCCCCAATAATCTTTGGCAGGTGGAGTCCGGATTTCTTGGCGTTCACAGTTTTGATCAATTTGTTGACCTTTGCTTTCAATTCGGCTGTAGTGTCCTTCGTTACCCCTATGGAATTTAGTTTGGTCAGAGAGTATGAGGTTCATTTTCGCCAGATAGTCGTCTTTTTTAAGAATGACGTATATTGGCGACTTGTCACCTCTCTCCTGACAACTATCTCCTTGTTCCACGAAGGCTCTTAGCTGCCGCTTTGAGCTCGGGGGACAGTATGGTGCTTCTGTAGTTGCCTCGATTCTTTCCTCCTTCCTGCAATAAGTTCTGCTTGTAAGGTGTCCTTGGTGGTGACCTTCTTTTGTGTCTCGAGGTCGAATATGTCCGTCCTAACAGGATTTCCAACTCCACTTTCCGGGCCATCTCACTTGGTCTGGACATAACGTGACAGTTTATGCCCAGATTTAGGAGAGTGACTTGGTCCTCAGTGAGGTATGATTCCTGCAAGGTTCAGGAAGCCATCTCTTGGTCGTGGAATTGCCATAGGTCCCTCCATATAATGTTGTTAGTTTCTTGATTATCCTGGTTTCGGTGCTGAGGTGATGTCGATCTGTGAGGATGTCGAGGTGTTGCTCGATGCGAGTACGAAGACTTTCGGCGATGTTTGCTGTTTCTCCATTGGTTTGTAGCATGAAGTAGCTGCTCCCCTAGGTGTCCTGTTTGCGAACTTCTACATGTGTACCATCGAACAAAAGGTCCTTAGTCGACATGAACTTGAAACCGGCCATATACTGCAGGTATGTTGACGATATTTTTACACAGGTACCTGATGTCAGACATCTGCAGGAGCTGAAGGAGGCATTTGAGCGAGTTCTGTGTTGCGTTTCACTTACGAGATGGAGAAGGATGGGAAGCTGCCCTTTCTAGATGTAACAGTCATGGAAAGGAGCGGAGGTTTCCACACTGCCAGTCCTACACTAAGGAAACAAACATAGGAATGTGTCCTCAATGCCAACAGTGACTGCCCAGACAGGTACAACAGGAGTGTTGTTAACGCTTATGTCGACCGTGCTCTCAGCCACAGCTCAGGATGGAAGCAAGTCGATGAAGAACTCTGTAGGGTAAGGCAGGTCCTAGTCAACAACGGCTTCTCCAATGGTTTCGTTGAAGACATCATAAGAAGGAAGGTGAAACGCCATGCAATCTCTGAAGAGACAACTAACACAACACCTGTACCCCCTATTAGACTATTTTACAGGAACTTCTTTTCCACAGCTCATAAAACGGAGGAAAGGGTCCTGAAAGATATTGTTAATAGAAACGTTATCCCTACAGACAAAAATCAGAAGATACAATTGACGATTTACTATAAAACCAAGAAAACTGCCTAGCCTACTCATGAGGAAACTCTCCAGACACAAAGCAGAACGCTTTGAAAGAGACCAATGTCGTCTATGCCTTCAAATGCCCACTTGGGGACTGTAAGCCTCAAAGAACTTAGTATATAGGCAAGACTACAACATCTCTTTCCAGGCGATTAACGATGCATAAGCAACAGGGCTCCATTAAGGAACATATAATCTCTTCCCACAACCAGACCATCACCAGAGAAGTCTTAAGAAAAAACACGGAAATCATCGATAGATACAGTGATAGCAGGCGGCTTGATATCTGCGAGGCACTACACATTAAGAAGTCAACACCAGCAATCAACAGCCAATTAATGCACAACTATATTCTACCCACTTCAAGACTCCGCACCAATATAGAAGCATCACTATTTACTATTTACTATTTACTCTATTTACTATTTACTATTTACTATTTATTACTATTTACTCTACCCACCATGAGAGTAAGGACAAGACAAGAACATATCGATGCCAACACAGAAGACAATGTCCAACATAACAGGCCAATTACACTGGATTAATCTTTGTGTTTAGATAGGAGATGCCTCGTATGGGCCAATAAGCCTTCTGCAGCCCCTATGTTTATCCCTTATGTATCCCCCCATGTTTTCACCTTCATTGTATTATCACCTGACCTAATGCGGGTATAAAATTAACTAGTATTGTAAGATCTGTTCACTTGAGAATGAACCATGGAGGTTCGAAACGTCGTGCAAATTATACAAATAAGTGTAATACACTCTATAATAAATCACTTCTTTTCTTTACCTTAAAAGTACGAAAATGAGTTTTGGAGAACTCCTATTTCAATTAAGCCCTGATGCTAAGAAAATAGTTAGAGGGATAGAAGCCCTAAACCAGAAAATAATAAATACAGAATATGCGGTCATATTCAATGAAACATGTTTGAAAGAAAACCTGCTGCCAGTATACACCAATATATATATATATATATATATATATATATATATATATATATATATATATATATATATATATATATATATATATATATATATATATATATATATATGTCGTACCTAGTAGCCAGAACGCACTTCTCAGCCTACTACGCAAGGCCCGATTTGCCTAATAAGCCAAGTTTTCCTGAATTAATATATTTTCTCTAATTTTTTTCTAATGAAATGATAAACCTATCCATTTCATTATGTATGAGGTCAATTTTTTTTATTGGAGTTAAAATTAACGTAGATATATGACCGAACCTAACCAACCCTACCTAACCTAACCTATCTTTATAGGTTAGGTTAGGTTAGGTGGCCGAAAAAGTTAGGTTAGGTTAGGTAGGTTAGATAGCCGAAAAACAATTAATTCATGAAAACTTGGCTTATTAGGCAAATCGGGCCTTGCATAGTAGGCTGAGAAGTACGTTCTGGCTACTAGGTACGACATATATATATATATTATATATATATATATATATATATATATATATATATAATATATATATATATATATATATATATATATATATATATATATATATATATTTATATATTTAGTGAAGCTCCTAGGAGATAAATCTAAAAATTGCATATATTCCTTTCATTCAGTAGTGTGAAAACACAACCTTCTGGCTATGGTGTTGTGGTATGATCAAAACTCTCTCAAGAGGTTAGCCAACACCTCCAAAGCAGACCTACCAGTCCCACGGACTGAGGTGTGTGTGTGTGTGTGTGTGTGTGTGTGTGTGTGTGTGTGTGTGTGTGTGTGTGTGTGTGTGTGTGTGTGTGTGTGTGTGTGTGTGTGTGTGTGTGTATGTGTGTGTGTGTGTGTGTGTGTGTGTGTGTGTGTGTGTGTGTGTGTGTGTGTGTGTGTGTGTGTGTGTGTGTGTGTGTGTGTGTGTGTGTGTGTGTGTGTGTGTGTGTGTCTGTGTGTGTGTGTGTGTGTGTCTGTGTGTGTGTGTGTGTGAAATTGTCAGATGATAGATGCAGGCTGACACCTGTCGAGGGGGAGCTGAGGGGAAGTGGGGTGGGAGGGGGGGACATATGACCCCAGCAGCTACTGCAGGCTACTGATCAGTTAACCGCGAAACGTTGGATAGTACGCAGAGGGTGTGAACAGCTCCCAGACTCTCCTGCACCCTTTGAAAAAACAGTTAAGGATAATGGACCACATCCCCCCTGGTGCAGCTCCCAACACGACCCCGTCTGACTCCTAGAAAAATAATGACTCCACTGTCAAAACACAAAAACCACAAACAGCTGTTCCCTCCCTTTCTCCCCTTCCCATCTTAAGTGCCTTGCTCTCCTACCCTCTCAGGTCAAGGGGAAGCCCCCCCCCTTCCTCACTCCTCAACATATCCGGGGCCATGTAGGCACCCCCCTCCATCCTCTACATAGCCTACATACTCGCATCTATTGGTCGATCTATATATATATATATATATATATATATATATATATATATATATATATATATATATATATATATATATATATATATATATATATATATATATATATATATATATGCACACAGGATTAACTCTACAGCAAACACCAATACATATTCATCTACTCTTCTTCTCTTCACTATTCCTCTTCTCCTCTTCTCCTATTCTCCTCCTATTCCTTGCTCTCCCCACTTGCCCCACATACAACCACATAGTCTCCTACCCCCACCCCAACATAACCCGCGGTCAAAGGCCCCCGCGTAACCAGACACCGGACGCCGACACGCGCCGGCACGTGCCCAAACATCCGAGAACTCTTCCCACAACACTATGTGGCTACCTACCTGACCCCCACCTGAGCAGGGGAGCTTAATGAGCTCACCTGCTCACGTGCTGCGCACAGTCGTAGGTGTACTTTACGCTACTGGGTGGTACGCAAACAAGGGGACACAGGTGGAAACTAAGTACCCAAATGAGCCATAGAAATGTTAAAAAACCTTTTTCAGTGCCAGAGTAGTTAACAGATGGAATGCATTAAGTAGTGATCTGGTGAAGGCTGACTCCATGCACAGTTTTAAATGTACATATGATAGAGCCCAGAAGGCTCAGGAATCTGTACACCAGTTGATTGACGGTTGAGAGGCGGGACCAAAGAGCCAGAGCTCAATCCCCACAAGCACAACTAGGTGAGTACAGCAGCAGCTGGGATTGCCGCCGCTGACGTGGCATCAAAATGTGCTGCTTTCACCCGATCAACAACCAGACAACCACTTCAGCACCCCGAGGGTCGATGGTAATGGTTTTTGGAGTCCTCAACAGCACCTGGAAAAGTCCCTCATATGGCTACTATAGCAGGTGAGGCACCGCGTCAACCCTCAGAAACACATAGCTAGCAGAGAGAACGTCTTGGGGTATGTAGGTAGGGCAGTTAGATGGGTGACGAGGAGGCGTAGGGTGAATCTGCAACATTGTCCTCCAAAGTTGCTCCACGAAGGCCGACATGTCCTTCAGCTCATTGTATGGTGCTGGAGTGATCAGATCACCAGGAAGTCGGAGATTGGAACCATATGCTAGGTCAGCCCAAAACCCACTGTCTTCTTTATTTGCCCCAACAGATGCCAAGGAGTACCAAAGAAATGTTATCGATCCATGAAATCGTGTCTGGTTGTGCCCTTAAAGCCGCCTTCAGTTGGCGGTGAAATCGTTCAACCATCCTGATAGCCTGAGGATGGTATAGCCTCCTGATAGCCTCCGCTGATGGGTATTTGGAGTATATGGCCGTAGGACGCCAGTCAGACGTGTCACATGTGATAGTATCCTCGGAATTAGGCACCGGTACGTCGACGAGCCGAAGGGCTGAGGAAGAGGTGCGCAATTGTAGGAGTTCCAGGTCATGTCGATGGGCTCTAGGAATTTCTGCGTAGTCAATGTGGGTCGTCTCGGGAAAAAGTTCACAGAAGCCAGGTCGAGAGAGCATCGGCGACGACATTCTCAGCCCCTTCCACGTGCCTGATGTCAGTCGTAAACTGGGATATATAGATCAAATGTTGAGTGACTCGTGGCGAGTGGGAATCTCCCTTTGCTGCCAGGGCAGCAGCCAGTGGTTTGAGGTTGGTGAGGACATAGACGGTTGTGTTGTGTCCCTCAAGAAAATGTCTGAAGTGTTGAATGGCTGCATATATAGCAAGGAGTTCCCTGTCAAATGTTCTGTATTTGGTCTTTGCCGGCATTAAGCTTGCTGAAAAGAAACCAGTATGTCGTTAGGTGTCGTCGATAAATTGATGGAGTATCGCTCCTATGGCAGTGTTGGAGGCATCCGTTGAGAGGCTAGTGAGTGCATCGAACACTGTATGAGCGAGGAGAGTGAGTTGAACTAGCTCCTGCTTAAGGTTGGTGAACGCCACCTCTGCCTCTGGTGACCATGGCAGACTTTGGACGCCCGCTTACGCCTACACAGGAGGTCGTATAAAGGTGTCAGGATGTCAGAACAGTGTGGGATAAACCTATGGTAAAAATTAACCACACCGAGGAGTTCTTGAAGTTTCTTAGTTGTGGTGGGTGTCGGAAAATCTCGGATAGCCTCGATCTTCTCCTCCAGTGGCAAAATACCTATAGAGGACACTCGGTGTCCCAAGAAGTTGAGCTCGGAAATCTCGAAAAAATGCATTTCTCTAGATTAATCTTCAGGCCATAGTCGCGGAGGCGAGCAAAAAGTATTCAAAGATGCTTCCGATAGTCAGCCGGAGAGCGACTCGCTATGAAGAGGTCATCAGTGAAGACATAGCAGAAGTGTAAGTCTCTGACGACCTGATCAATGAAGTGTTGGAATGTCTGCGCTGTGTTACAGAGACCAAACGGCCTCTTGATAAATTCAAACAAGCCAAAAGGTGTTGTAATTGCAGTTTTGAGGAATGCCCACTGGCTCCATTGGGCTTTGGCGAAATGCTCGCACCAAATCTTCTTTCGAGACTGTTGTTGCCCCCATGTAGTATGTTATAGAAGTCATGAATGTGTAGGATTGGGTAACAGTCTGGCAGGGTGTGAACATTCAAAGCACTGTAGTCCCCACAGGAACGCCATTCTCCTGAAGTTGTCTCTGGAACCATATGTAGTGGAGATGCCCAGGCGCTGTCAGAGCGTCGGACAATCTCAGCAGCTAACAGCTTGTCAAATTCGTCCTTGGCCACCTGGACACACTCTGGTGGCAGTCGGCTCGGTCGCGAGTAGGTTGGTGAGCCTGAGGTACAAATATGATTGGTGACTGTGTGCTTAACCTTGCCGTTTGGCAACTGTGGCTTGGTGATGTCCTCAAATTCCCCCAAAACACACGTCACATTCACCAAGAGGTTGTTATGGCGTAAGAAATCGTACCCCAGTATAGACATTAACTTTAGCAACGCGGTACGTCCATGTGAAGCGACCGAGGTCAGCAAAATCAAGAGTGACCACACTACCGTCGTAGGTAGGTACGACAGAACCGTTGGCAGCAACCATGTCGTGGTGTGGAGTGCGAGGTGGCTTGTATGCTGGAGGGGAAGAACAGAAACTGAAGCACCCGTGTCAACCAGGTAACCGTGCCGGGAGGTACCATTGACCATATATAAAAGTAAATCATCCAAGGCGGCGCGGTTGCTGGCCGTTAACAGACGCCGCCGGAGCCGTTTCCCGAATAAGCACATGCGACTGGCAGCAGTTCCGGGCTCTAGCTCCAAATCTGCGAAGGTAGTAGCAGTAGTCTGAGTTGGAGTCAGCCGTCAAGGACGGGCTGCGGGACTTGCACTGGGAATGTTGGCAACACTGAATAGCACTGAGGTGATGGCTGTTCATTTGGGTTGTTACTGTTGAGTGGTCAGAGGCAAGGTCCTGACCAGAGTGAGTCGCCTGGTGCACTATGGATTCGGTTTGTTATTCTCGCCAGGCTCTCTGGTGTCACGTCGTCGCCCTAGGCAAGGAGTAGCATGCGAATGTGTAAGGGCAAGCGTTGTAGGAAAAGAAACCCTGAGCAGGTCATTGTCACATGCTCCACTCGCCGGCCGTGGCAAGAGCTGCATTTACTGAAGCATTTGGGATGATGCCGGTCGGCCGAGCGGACAGCACGCTGGACTTGTGATCCTGTGGTCCCGGGTTCGATCCCGGGCGCCGGCGAGAAACAATGAGCAGAGTTTCTTTCACCCTATGCCCCTATTACCTAGCAGTAAAATAGGTACCTGGGTGTTAGTCAGCTGTCACGAACTGCTTCCTGGGGGTGGAGGCCTGGTCGAGGACCGGGCCGCGGGGACACTAAAGCCCCGAAATCATCTCAAGATAACCTCAAGATGCCCGATTCTGGAGGGTACAATAGCTACTATTGGTGAGGAGCAGGTCACGCTGGCGGCTTCTAAATACCTTGACTACAGCGAGTGGCGCGGTCTTCAGGGCGGCGTAGCGGTGTGTGGGTGGCGGTGTTATAACTACAGCTCGTACCTCTGAATGGTGTCCAGAGGCAATGCCATCATCGTGAGTGCATATTGCTCCTGCGTCGTTGGTTACCTTGTAAACGTCAAAACATTCCTCTATATGTACAAACCATATAGGTCAGACGGGAGATATGTTGTTGTTGGTGACTTAGGAGCGACGACGATCGTGGGATCGGATGCGCCCCAGCGTACCCGTTAAGGGTTAATTGCGAAGCTCGGCAAGGTGAAACGCCAAGCAGAATCGCGAAACGAGTGACGCGCCAATCACTGGAAACTAATGTGCCTCGCGGCAAAGAAACTCAGACAGGCAGATGATTGAGGAGCCCCAGGCGTCCCTCAGAGTGACAAGCACCGGCCCCGCCCCACACAGAGAACACTGAGCAGCAAAACCAAAACTCGGCTGCCGACTAAAATGCAAAAGTCATCCAGTGTCCCCCAGCAGAGCAAAGGCCAGCCGCCCACCACGTCTGAGGGCACACCTGGACCTCACCAAGACCCACAAACTCCCGGCACCCTTCGGCCAAGCCCGTGCCGGACATTGCCACCCTGCCGGGAGAACCAGCCAGAACACGTAAAAGAAAAAGATCTATCAACAATCCCGAGACCCAAGGCGATATGTGTGCCAGGCGTCGTACAAACAGACCATTGAATAGAGATTCCACACGGCAGTATCAAATCCAAATCGCAAAACAAAACGTGATCTGGCGGCTCCCAGGCAGAAGAGGCGCCCAGATGTCCACTCGGTGTGAAGATTGAACTAGGGGTCCAGAGGAAAGATATGTTGTTGTTGTTGATTTATGGGCGACGACGATCGTGGGGATCGGATGCACCCCGGCATACCCGTTAAGAGTTAAGTGTGAAGCCCGGAAAGGTGAAACGCCAAGCCAAATCGCGAAACAAGTGATTCCCGCCAATCACTGGGAACTAATATGCCATGTGGCAAAGAAACGCAAACAGGTAGATGACTGGGGAGCCCCAGGAGTCCCACAGGGTGACAAGCACCGGCCCCTCCCCCACACACAGAACACTGGGGTAGCAAAACCAAAAACTCGGCCCCCAACTAAAACGCAAAAGTCATCTAGTGTCCTCCGGCAGAGCAGAAGCTAGCTGCCCACCACGACTGAGGGAATACCAGGAGCTCACCATGACATCAACCCGTGGCACCACTCGGCCAAGCCGGCCCCCGAACACCGTCACCACGCCAGGAGAACCAGCCAGACATAAAAAAAATCTATCAACAATCCCGTGACCCAAGGCGATATGTGCGCCAGGCGTCGTACAACCGGACCGTTGAATAGGGATGCCAAACGGCAGTAGCAAAGTCAATACGCGAAAACAGAACGTGATCAGGCGGCTCCGAAGCGGAGGTGTCCAGACGTCCGCTCGTCGTCAAGGTTGAACCAGAAGTCGCCGGAAGATATGCTGGTAGCTTGAACGTGGGCGCCATGATTTGTTAACACACTGTCTGTTGAAACACTGGTGTGGAATCTACTTCGGGGTTACCACTTTAGTGCCCTAATAACCACCAGCCAAGGGTTAAGTAAACACAAGTCTCTGATCCACACATATATATTCTACAACTGTACAAACCCAAGGAGGGAATGAGAGACCATCTGGTCTCATAGATCTCTACTTGTTGATCTAACGCTGGTCGGTTTCTTCTCCTCTGACGTTTTTCCTCAACTCTGCTGTGTTGTAGGGGGGTACTGAAGTTACTACATCCAGTACAGGTGCGTTACTTTAACCAGGGATGTAGAACTAACATGCATTTATAAACACTTCAAACACATGAGTGAGCACGTAGAGCCGGTACCATATTTTTGCATTGGCGGGATTCAAGAAACAACCAAAGTGCGTGAATTAAATTTATTTAAACACAGAAAAAAGGATATTACACGAACAAGGAAAACTCTCTCACTCACCACATTAACGATACAGTCCCTGTCATTCAGATACAAATGGAGGTCAGTAACCTCACACAGGGAAGTGAGTACCTCACGAGCACACACCACACAGTGAGGTCAGTACCTCACGAGCACACACCACACAGTGAGGTCAGTACCTCACGAGCACACACCACACAGTGAGGTCAGTACCTCACAAGCACACACCACACAGTGAGGTGAGTACCTCACAAGCACACACCACACAGTGAGGTCAGTACCTCACGAGCACACACCACCCAGTGAGGTCAGTACCTCACAAGCACACACCACACAGTGAGGGGAGTACCTCACAAGCACACACCACACAGTGAGGGGAGTACCTCACGAGCACACACCACACAGTGAGGTCAGTACCTCACAAGCACACACCACACAGTGAGGTCAGTACCTCACGAGCACACACCACACAGTGAGGTCAGTACCTCACAAGCACACACCACACAGTGAGGGGAGTACCTCACGAGCACACACCACACAGTGAGGTCAGTACCTCACGAGCACACACCACACAGTGAGGTCAGTACCTCACAAGCACACACCACACAGTGAGGTCAGTACCTCACGAGCACACACCACACAGTGAGGTCAGTACCTCACAAGCACACACCACACAGTGAGGTCAGTACCTCACGAGCACACACCACACAGTGAGGTCAGTACCTCACGAGTACACCCCACACAGTGAGGTGTGTGTGTGTGTGGAGTCTCAGCCTCTCTCCCTCATGGAGTGCAGGGACACTCATCTCATGGAAACGCGCAGAATAACTTTACACACAGAATCATACTCATTTACTCTTACATATTCTCACACACAAATGAAACACTTTAACCAGGAGAAACATTTACATTAACGTCCACAAAAGCTAAACTTTATATACCAGTCATTACATATCAGGAGCACAGTAACATTAACAGTTTGTTAATAAAAAAATAAACATTGAAATTTAAAATTTTATTTCGTTTTACATTCTAGCTTCAGTAAAATGCAAGCAAACAAATGCATTTTTCTTGAAATTTTAATTTCTGCAATATCAGTAATGATATAATATTGCTGAGTTTAGCCAAAACAGCTGCCCAAATGTTGTGTCTAGAATTTTCACAAGTAGTTAACATACGTCCGGCAGTACCAATATTAATATAGAAACCTAAAACTATTAAAGCTTTAAATATTTATATTCTCGGGTACTAAACTCAGCCACCCAGAAAATCAGATCAGCCAAAAGAAATTACGAAAGAAAACTTGCTCAAAACATAAAGATCCAAAACCGTTCTACGATTATTTAAGAAGTAAAATCAAAACAAAGGACTCAGTTGGTCCTTAATAGATGAGACTAACAAGCTATAATGTATGAAAAAAGGGCAGCAAACACTCTCAATTAATAGTTTACATCAGTGTTCACACTAGAAAGGTTGTATGACATCCCGTCACTCACACAAATGTTTGAAGGAAGGCAGGAGTTTAGGGATATACCCATAACATGCGAAATAATTAGAAAGTACATTGACAAACTAAAACACTCTAAAGCCCCCAGGAGTGGAGGAAATCCAGTCAAAAGTATTAAGGAAACTGGCAGAAGAACTATGCCTACGGCTGAAACTACTCTTCACAAAACCTCTGGACCAAGAGGTAGTGTTTCTCTAGGTTGGAAACTTGCAAATGTCACCCCTATTTTCAAAAAAGGCAGAAAGAGCTCAGCAGAAAACTACCGACCGATCAGCTTGACATCACACATCTACAAGCTCATGGAGAGAATCCTCAGGATGGGAATTATTCACCATCTATATGTGTGTAATCTTGTACAATCTACCCCCCCCCTCCCTTTCTGGCTCGTTGTCGTCGTGAGGGGCTTGGTGGGCGGCTGCTGGAGTGTGATGCTCCATGGGTCAGTCCTCTCTCCTTTTGAACCCTTATGTTTCTGTCTCTACCAATTTTGCCAGAACTCTTTTTCTTTTCTTTGTATTTCATTTTTCTCCCCCTCCCCCCCCCCCCCCCTCTTCTTTCTAATTGTCATTTCCTGCCGACCTTTTGCCAGTCTTGATTATTCTTCCAGACTTCTTTTCTTTTGATGCCCGGGTGTTTAGGGAGCCATACTCTCTCACCCGTAGAATTGTAGCACTCAACGTCTCGAGCGAGGGGACCCTTTTATTGTCAGTCCTCCTTTCGTCGCTGAACCCGATCTTGACGGACTGATGGTTCTTAAGGTGGCTTTTGTCGGGCGTATACTCATGAAGCACCCCTGGGGGCCCCGGCAAGACCGGCAACATGTCTCTTGTTGGGTGTCCTATCCTCTAATTGTGGCTCCATGGTGGGTGCGGGGGCACATTCGTGAATGAAAGTATTACCTCTCGTTTCTATGTCGCTGAATATTGTTTCTCTTATGACTTCTCAGGCACGTGGGGTGGCCGACCAAGCCTCTGAGACAGACTGTGTTGGAAGACCGGGCTCTGTAGCCCCCGCTACATTGGGCCCACACCTAGCTCCTCCTTTGACCCTCTTGACTACTCCCCCGGCTCCCCTCCCTCCTCTGTGGTTGGGTCAAGCCATACACCCCAAGCGGTGACCACCTCGTCCCCTGGTACGGCTCAGTCTCTCATTGTGACTACTGCACCTTTTAACCCCCCTCTTTCTCTGGGGATTCTCAACGCCATACCCGCCACGGCTGCACTTACACAATCCCTTCCCATGCTAATACACACCAAGCCTTGTTTGGTCCTGCTTCGTGGGCTAAATGCTTTGATCTTCTCCCTCTAGATTTTACACCTCCTGACGATTTCTCACTCCATAAACACCTTGTTGATTCGGTGGATGCCACTGTTACTTTTAACCCCACCCGTTTAGGTACACCTGTCGTCGCTGCTCCTTCGCCGGATGCAGCTACCTGCTTAGCCGCATTGTCCTGCATTAGGAAGATCCCCTGTTTGGGTCTCCAAAAGCGCTCGATTAAATGCCAGTGTTTGCACTGTTCTCCTCCCGCACCATGTTGCAACTGGTGTTAGGGACCTAAGGGACTGCCATGAGGATATTAAACATATCCTCGAAGCCCAAGGCCATCCTGTACTCCAGATATAAACGTTCACTCGACCTCCCTCGTGATCGCCGCCGTCAGCCCCTTCTTGTTGTGAAAATCACCCTCGATGGTAGGTCCCTTCCGCCCTCTATCATTCTTGCTGGTGATAGGTGCTCCGTTCAGGAGTACATCCCCTCTTCTAGACTTTGTAATAAGTGCTGGAAGTTCGGGCACGGTGCCTTCAAAAGCACAAGTTTTTTTTTTTAGATATATACAAGAGTTGTTACATTCTTGTACAGCCAATAGTACGCGTAGAGTTTCGGGCAGGTCCCTGGAACACGATCCCCGACGCGAAGAATCGTTTTTACAACCAAGTACTCATTTTACTGTTGAGTTAAACAGAGGCTACAGTTAAGGATTTGCTCCCAGTAAATCCTCCCCGGCCAGGATACGAACCCATGACAAGTGCTCGCAGAACACCAGGCGAGTGTCTTACCACTAAACAACGGAGACTATCAACTGACTGTCTTGTTTCTCTATGCCCCATGTGTGGGGACGATGGCCACTCTAAGACAGAGTGCTCATCTCCTCAGACTCACTGCGTCAATTGCGGTGAGGCCCACCCTACCTTCTCCCGCACATGTATCCACTACAAACTTGAGGAAGTAGTCTTCAACTTGAAACACCGGGATCGTCTGTCTTTTCCTGAAGCGAGATGCCAAGTCCGCCGTGTCTCCACCCTTTCACTGGTGTATCTTATGCTCACGCGTTGCGTTCTACCTCTCCTTGTCCTTCAAACCTTTCTCAGTCTTGCAACCGTTTCCAAGCCTTGAACCCAGACACGTGCACCACCTCCTCCCCTGTTCCTTTACATTCTGTCCCGGAAGGTCTCCCTCCTGGTTCTCCTTCTGAAGTTTCCCCTCCTTCCTACCCTGTCCGCCATGTCTCCTGTGTCTTCTTTTCCTTCTCCCCCCGATCCTTCTTCCCGACCCTCCCCACAATCTCTTGGCCCTCCACGCCGCCTGTCTGTCCAGGCTGATGTTCATCATCCTCCCAGCAATCATCATGTTGTTCACTCCCGTTCTTCTTCTCCTGCTGAGACTCAGCCATACTGAGGCTGTCGCCCAGTACGTTGTTGCTGGAACACCTGTCTCTTTGAGTCACAAACGTAAGCCTGGCCCCTCTCCTTCCTCCTCCCCAGCGGGTAAGAAGGCATCGCTTTCTTCCCCACCCCCCTACTCTAACTTTGACTCTATCGCTACGTCCCCTCCCATTTCAGTGGTCTGGCCCCCTGTCCCAGCTACGGAGGGTTCTCTCTCCCCTGATTCCTTCTCAGTTGCTACACTTGCTGAGGTGCTTATCACGGCCTGTGTCTTACTGTTGTTACCAGTAGTGATACGATTTTGTTGTCATAGAGAGCTATCAAGAATTTGGTGGTGGTGGACCTTAAAATGTTGTCTAGGGGTAAAACATGGAGCAAGGAAAACAACCTAGTACAAACTCACAAATTTATATGTATAAGTCACTCATGAATATATTCAACTAGGCGATTTCCTCACAACATAAAATCACTAAGTAATAGTCTTATAACCTCAAGTGGCTCTGACCACCCCACGGCTCACCGTCCCATACCTGGTACCGTGCACCCAGCCACCACTCTAGGTGGCTAGGTGCCTGGACTCTTATAAACCTGGACTCTTATAAAACCTCTCCAGCTTCTGTAATACTACTCTACCCAATCTTGCAACCTTGGTTATATACAAGGATAGGCTTATCTGACTGTACGGCAGGAGAAAACCCCTCAAAAAGCAGGATCGGTCGGCAGCGATACACCTCCCCCTTCAGTCAAGATGGCGTCTCCTCTCTTGCATCCTGAAATTGAAATTGAAATTGAAATAAGTTTATTGATGTAAAATACACACAAAGGGATGAGGTAGCTCATGCTATTCTCACCCCGTTCAGTACAACGTGTTAATACATACATAGACACACATCACAAACAATAAACATATTACCAAACATTCTGAGAGATAAACATATACATTTCCTCCTTCACAAGTAGTATGGTATCAGACGTACACACAAATACTTTTATGACCTAGGTATACTGTATAGACAATTTCCCTTAATACTCTTTTCTTTTCATATGCAATCAAACTCATTATGGATTTTATTTACCATATTCCCCATTCATACTTTTTGATAGAGTCCATTTTTCCCTTATATAGTTAGGCTATTCCAGTTCACATTATTTATGGCAACCTCTAGTTAAGAAGGCGCTACTTTACTGGGCGGAGTATTACTGGTAAATTGCGGCCTCTCTGATCTCAGCTGTGGATTTCTTCTAATTAACACTCTCCACTGAGTCCACCATCATGTTACAACCGAAACCAACCTCCACAGGAGGTAAGGTTCGTAACAGTGCGCTCCACGGTTTCTGTCCCCAGCCCCCCCCTCTTCCTGCTGTCCTTGAAAACCCCTCTTGGTTGTCACCCCGTCTTCCGGACCCGTCTGTCTGCCTCTGGTCTGTCATCCCGCTCCCTTCCCTCCATCCTTACTAAGTTTACCCATGACCCCTAACCCTGATTTTGCTGACCCTGATCCTGATCCTGAGCTTATTTAATATACTGTGTTCTTCTTTACTTTTGTTTCTTCATTGTTCTCTGTTACTGTCCTTTCTCTTTTTGATAATGTCTTCGTCAATGGAATATTCGTGGATTTTATGCCAACTTCGGTGAACTCCAACTTCTGATTACACAGTTTTCACCACTTTGTGTTTGTCTCCAGGGAGACAATGCTTGGTGCTCGTCCTGGTCACTTTTCGTGGTTATTCCTTTCTTTCTCCCCCCTCCCAGCTCTTGCTTGGGCTCTTGCTCTACTGCTTTCTTGATTCGTACTGATATTCCCTTCGTCCCCCTACTGTTTCCATCGCCTATCCATTGTTCTGCTGCCCGTGTTTTTGTGAGTAAATGGAATACAGTCTGTTCCATTTATCTCCCCCCAAATGTTCTGCTTTCCCTTCCTGATCTTAAGTACCTCTTGGACTCCTTGCCTGAGCCGGTGCTCCTGTTGGGTGATTTCAACTGTCGACATACCCTCTGGTGTGATGACAAACACCCGAGGCCGTCTTCTCGAACCGTTCGTCCTCTCTTTTTCCCTGTCTCTTCCCAATTCTGGTGAGCCCACTCATGTGGACTTTCGAACTCGCACCCTTTCCTGTCTTGATCTTTCTCTCTGCTCGTCGTCCCTTTACTTGTATCTCACGTGGCGGGTTCTTGATGACCTCCATAACAGTGATCATTTCCTCATCCCTGTTTCCGTTTTCTCTTTTCACCCTCCCCACTCCTTTGCTAGGTGGCAGTTTGCCAAAGCTGACTTGAACCTATTCACCCTTCGAGCTACTCTCTCTGACCTCTCCTCTCTGACTCTTCCTCGCACCCTCCTTCTATTTCATGACACCGCTCTATTCTTTGCCATACCTTCCGGGGCACGCGGAAGTGCGTTCCCTGGTGAAATGCGGACTGTGCTCGGGTGTCCGCTGTAAGCGTGCAGCCTGGAAGAAACACCGCCGCCGGCAGACGGCTGATTCTTTTATTTTGTTTCGGAAAGCAAATGCGGTGGTCCGTAGGACCATCCGTACAGCTAAGCGTGAGAGTTGGAAATCTTATGTTTCCACCCTTACGTCCGATACTCCTCTGCCGCGGATCTGGAAGATGATCCGCAATCTTGTGGGTGGGTAAGTTCCTTCCAGATGTCTCGCCGGTTCTTCACCTCCGTGCTACTCTTGTGGCGGACCCAGCGCAGTGAAATTAGCTTTTGTGAGGATAAATTAGGATGGGATGGATGGTAATTTATCCATCCCATAAACATATGGGATGGATGGTAATTCATTACTATCCATCCCATCCTAATTTATCCTCGGAGAAGCTAATTTAGAGTATCCTTCAAAACATTCTCCTTATTTACCCATACAGAAGCTAAACCTAACTGTATTAGTCCCAAATTTACAAAATATTATCAAGTTTTACTATAATTCATATTAACAGAAGGTAATTGTAACTAAATTTTAGAAAAATGTTCTATATCGTACCAAAATTTATCCAACTTTTCCAAGAGAGTTTAAATCTAACTAAATTTAAAAAAAATTAACCTACCGTATCCAAATTTATTCAATTAATGCAGAATTTTACCCATCATAATCAAATTTAGCCAATCTTAGCCCATGATATCCTATCCAAAGTAGGTTACTCTATCCCAACATAAAATAACCTATTTCTTCCTAACAGTACCTGTCCAATCCAAATTGTTCTTACCCTTAGCAAGATTCATCTAAATTTAAAAAAGAGTGTTACCCGGTACACTTCCATTTCTTTTACAATAGAATTCATCATTATAACAGAAATTACAGTTAATAATGCTCAGTTTAATCAATTCATTTTACATAGGAACCGGAATAGTTTTAAGCAATTTACATTGGGAGTTCTCTGACACAAAACTAATAAGCACAATTTTACCCCCACTTCCTCCCCCCCTCCAAAGTCTCGTTGTTTCCTAATGATAATGAAGTGTTCTATTCATAGCCTAACATGGAGCAACGTTACAGGTATGTAACACAGGGCAAAGTTACAGGTGTGTAACACTGGGCAACGTGCCAGGTGTGTATCACGAGGCAACGTGCCAGGTGTCTAACACTAGACAACGTTCCACGTGTGTAACACTAGGCAACGTTCCAGGTGTGTAACACTGGGCAACGTTCCAGGTGTCTAACACTAGACAACGTTCCACGTGTGTACCACTAGGCAACGTTCCAGGTGTGTAACACGGGGCAACGTTCCAGGTGTGTAACAGCGGGATACATTCCAGGTGTGTAACACCGGACAACGTCCCAGGTGTGTAACACGAGGCAACGTTCCAGGTGTGTAACATGGGGCAACGTTCCAGGTGTGCAACACTAGACAACGTTCCACGTGTGTAACTCTGGGCAACGTTCCAGGTGTGTATCACGAGGCAACGTGCCAGGTGTGTAACACGAGGTAACGTTCCAGGTGTGTAACATGTGGCAACGTTCCGGGTGTGTAACACTGGGCAACGTTCCAGGTGTGTAACACGAGGCAACGTGCCAGGTGTGTAACAGCGGGAAACGTTCCAAGTGTGTAACACGTGGCAACGTTCCAGGTGTGTAACAGTGGGATACATTCCAGGTGTGTAACACGGGGCAACGTTCTAGGTGTGTAACACGAGGCAACGTTCCAGGTGTGTAACATGAGTGCAACGTTCCAGATGTGTAACATTTGGCAACGTTCCAGGTGTGTAACACGAGGCAACGTGCCAGGTGTGTAACAGCGGGAAACGTTTCAGGTGTGTAACGCGGGGCAACGTTCCAGGTGTGTAACAGCGGGATACATTACAGGTGTGTAACACGAGGCAACGTTCCAGGTGTGTAACATGAGGTCAACGTTCCAGGTGTGTAATATTGGGCAAAGTTCCAGGTGTGTAACACGAGGCAACGTTCCAGGTGTGTAACGTGGGAAAACGTTCCAGATGTGTAACACTGGGCAACGTTCCAGGTGTGTAACACAAGGCAACGTTCCAGGTGTGTAACATGGGGCAACGTTCCAGGTGTGTAACACTGGGCAACGTTCCAGGTGTGTAACACGAGGCAACGTGCCAGGTGTGTAACACGAGGCAACGTTCCAGGTGTGTAACATGAGGCAACGTTCCAGGTGTGTAACACGAGGCAACGTTCCAGGTGTGTGTAACATTGGACAACGTTCCAGGTGTGTAACACAAGGGCAACGTTCCAGGTGTGTAACATTGGACAACGTTCCAGGTGTGTAACACAAGGGCAATGTTCCAGGTGTGCAACATGGGACAACGTTCCGGGTGTGTAACATGGGGCAACGTTCCAGGTGTGTAACATGGGACTACGTTCCAGGTGTGTAACACAAGGGCAACGTTCCAGGTGTGTAACACGAGGCAACGTTCCAGGTGTGTAACACGAGGCAACGTTCCAGGTGTGTAACATGAGGCAACGTTCCAGGTGTGTAACATGGGACAACGTTCCAGGTGTGTAAAATGGGGCAACGTTCCAGGTGTGCAACACGAGGCAATGTTCCAGGTGTGTAACACCGGGAAGCATTCCAGGTGTGTACCACGAGGCAACATTCCAGGTGTATAACATGGGGCAACGTTCGAGGTGTGTACCACAGGGCAACATTCCAGGTGTGTAACAGCGGGAAACATTCAAGGTGTGTAACACGCGGCAACGTTTCAGGTGTGTAACACCGGGAAACGTTCCAGGTGTGTAACACGGGGCAACGTTCCAGGTGTGTAACATGGGGCAACGTTCCAGGTGTGTTACAACGGGAAACGTTCAAGGTGTGCAACAAGGGGCAACGTTCCAGGTGTGTAACATGGGGCAACGTTCAAGGTTTGTAACATGGGGCAACGTTCCAGGTGTGTAACATGGGGCAACTTTCCAGGTGTGTAACATGGGGAAATGTTCCAGGTGTGTAACATGGAGCAACGTTCCAGGTGTGTAACATGCGGCAACGTTCCAGGTGTGTAACACGAGGCAACATTCCAGGTGTGTACTACAGGGCAACATTCCAGGTGTGTAACAGCGGGAAACATTCCAGATGTGTAACATGAGGCAACGTTCCAGGTGTGTAACACTGAGAAACGTTCCAGGTGTGTAACACGGGGCAACGTTCCAGGTGTGTAACATGGGGCAACGTTCCAGGTGTGTTACACCGGGAAACGTTCAAGGTGTGTAACAAGGGGCAACGTTCAGGTGTGTAATACGAGGCAACATTCCAGGTGTGTACCACAGGGCAACATTCCAGGTGTGTAACAGCGGGAAACATTCCAGGTGTGTAACATGGGGCAACGTTCCAGGTGTGTAACACCAGAAAACATTCCAGGTGTGTAACCAGGGGGAACGTTCTAGATGTGTAACACGGGGCAACGTTCCAGGTGTGTAACATGGGTCAACGTTCCAGGTGTGTAACGCGAGGCAACGTTCCAGGTGTGTAACATGGGGCAACGTTCCAGGTGTGTAACGCGGGGCAACGTTCCAGGTGTGTAACACGGGCAACGTTCCAGGTGTGTAACACGGGACAACGTTCCAGGTGTGTAACACGGGGCAACGTTCCAGGTGTGTAACATGGGGCAACGTTCCAGGTGTGTAACACGGGGCAACGTTCCAGGTGTTTAACATGGGGCAACGTTCCAGGTGTGTATCACGGGGCAACGTTCCAGGTGTGTATCACGAGACAACGTGCCAGTTGTGTAACACGGGTCAACGTGCCAGGTGTGTAACATGGGGCAACGTGCCAGGTGTGTACCACGGGTTAACGGCCAGGTGTGTAACACAGGGCAACGTGTCAGGTGTGTAACACGGGGCAACGTGTCAGGTGTGTAACACGGGGCAACGTGTCAGGTGTGTAACACGGGACAATGTGTCAGGTGTGTAACACGTGGCAATGTGCTAGCACTAACCGTTGTTATGATCCCAGGTAGCCGAAAAACGAGTCCCCCCTTTGAGAATTATTTTAACAAGCCTGACCTGACTATAAGGTCTGGGAAATATGGAGGTGAATACACCGATGTAAAATAGCTGGTTGGATTTGATGAACAATTTGAGATTATGGGCAGTAAATAAGAAAATAGATAAATGACTGGTTAGAAGATATAGATAATTTGCTGGAAGCATGAGGTTCGCTTCTGGAGGGCTTTGTCCTCACTTGAGTGCCAAACACCGCAAGGGGAAGCTGTGCTCCGTTTGAGGTCTCGTCAGAAAGGAACCCCTAGTGATATATCTCCAAGAGAGAAGTGTGCAGATGTGCCAGCTGTGGAATCGAGCTGGGAACGTTGTGGTCTCAAGTCCTGGATGGAGAGGAGTGTTTATTAAGCCGCCCAGAGACATTATCGTGGGCCATGGGAGTGCCCTGACTAGACTCCGTCAGAGAGAGGAGCGCCCTCGTCTAGACAATCTGTGGTAAGCACGATTTAAGCCAGTTCATAGTGATTGCTTGTAGTTGGTCGTGTGCCCAGTGACAGTAGCAATGTTTATTGATAAGTTAGAAATGTTTTGATAAGGTAGAAGGCCTAAAATAAGAGAGTGGAGAGGGAGGAACATCCTGGAGGACGGTGCGACATCCGTCTCCTCTGAGCGCTGGCAGGTGACTGAGGGAGCCCAGCTTCTGACGGAGGAGGACCGCAGGGCATGGCGGAGCATGGATAAATGCTCGAGAGCAGATAGATGTTGGAGGCAAACATATTGTGTGGTTATTTTGTTTATGTGTTTAAGGAGAAACATTTTTATTGGAGTGTCAATGGGTTGCAGGTTTGTCTTTGGGGAAGAAGTTGCTGAGAACTTCGAAGTCAACAATGAGGGAGTAGTTGATGAAACTCCAAGGTAGTGGAGGAGAGGACCTCGAGCTGTGAGGAGAAGCAGTGAAGAGGAGTGTCACGTGCTTCTGTAGAAGTGGTGGAGCACCATAGTTGCTCGAGGAAACTTCATAATGTAGCAGCCAGGAGAGCTGTGGAGGACCCTAGCAAAAGTGGTGGAGCACCATAGTTGCTCAAGGAAAACTTCATGGTGTAGCAGCCAGGAGAGCTGTGGAGGACCCTAGCAAAAGTGGTGGAGCACCATAGTTGCTCAAGGAAAACTTCATGGTGTAGCAGCCTGGAGAGCTGTGGAGGACCCTAGCAAAAGTGGTGGAGCACCATAGTTGCTCAAGGAAAACTTCATGGTGTAGCAGCCTGGAGAAGCTGCAGAAGATCCTGGTAGATAAACCCGGAAGAATCTGAAGAGATCAGGGTAGTGAACTTCCAGATGTGGAAGGAAAGTTCTAAATGATTACTTGTGGGGAGTTGGTAGAGTGTTTGTCTTTAGCGTGTAAGACGCAGTGAAAGGTGAGTGATTGTTTGCCATTCTTGTACCAAGGAGTGTTTATACTGAAGTATAGAGTTACAGTCGTAGGCTGGATTACCTACAGTTGTATGTGTTCTAGGGCAGATAGGGTGATCGATTGATCATTGTTGTGTACCAAGGAACATTTATACTGATATATATATATATATATATATATATATATATATATATATATATATATATATATATATATATATATATGTTAATGCATTCATATGTTGATTTTCCTTGTACATGTTTATATATATATATATATATATATATATATATATATATATATATATATATATATATATATATATATATATATATATATATGTATATATATATATATATATATATATATATATATATATATATATATATATATATATATATATATATATATATATATATATTCTCTTGCTGATAGTGTAATATTGTATTATAAGACTTGGCCTATTTGAGGAGGTTGGTGATATTAGGTGGTGAATCAGGAGATAGAATACCACTTGATAAGCAGATGATAGAGTTCTGATGATGTTGGAGTGCAACCTGACTGAAATAGTATAGAGTGTAGGATTCCTCATTATTATTATATGTGTGTATGTATTGTGTATGTGCTTGGTCCAGTAAATGTATTCAAATTTGCTGGTGTTTGCCCTTGTCCTAGTGAGGCTTCCCAGGGGGTACTAAAGAAGGAGAGAGAGACAGAAAGAACCAAGAACCACTGCTGTGGACAGGGTAGAAGGTAATACTAATAAGTCAAATGGGATTGAGGAGATCATATCACATAAGGGGAGAGTGGGGAGTCACAGCGGCTCGAGTGGGTGTGTGAACGTGACAACGAGGCTAAGTATAGGAGCCGCATCCCCTAAACGTGTGACGTTGAGCCCCTCTCTAAGAGCCCGAAGGGCCGGTGTGATCTCCTGGAAAAGTATAAGCACTCTACCGAGTTGTGGGTTGGGTTGTCCAGAAAGAGGGATCAACAACACGACAATGACACCAACCCACACTACAATAAATTGGGGGCTTGTGTCCGGGAGAGTGAACTGACACACCCACACCCTGTCCAAGAGTGGATTTGTACACCCCTTGGTGAAATAGATAAACTGTGTGACTGCAGGTGTATATTCTCTCTCTCGGGAAGACTCACAGGACAAGATGGATAAGGTGGAGGCGTTTGTGGAGTTAGGCAAGTCTGAGGACTTGGAAGGTTGCACGAGGGATCAATTAAAACAAATAGCAGAAAAATGTGGCTTCAGGTTCAAAGCCTGTAAAGTAGCTGGGATGAAGGATGAGATCCTGAGGCAGTTAGGAGCTAAAAGTGAAGCGGCAGAGCAAGGAGCTCAGAAAGAAGCTGAAAGTGGAAAGGAGGATGATGGGCAGGATGAAGTGAGATCCCAGGGATCGAGTAGGAGCAGCAAGAGTAGCCGCAGTAGCAAGAGTAGCCGAAATAGGAGCTTGGAGAGATTCCAGTTAGAGCTCCAGATGCAGCGTGAGGAAAAGGAGACAGTTCCAGCAGGAAAAGATGAAATTAGAACTCCAGATGAAAAATGAAGCTGAGAAGGAAAAAGAGAAAACCAGGCTGGAAGTAGAGAAAGCAAGACTAGAGGTGGAAAAAGAAAAAGAGAAAACCAGAATAAGAGAACTGGAGTTGGAACAGGAGAAAGAAAAAGAAAAAGCCCAGGTCGAAAAAGAAAAAGAGAGAACAAAACAAATGCAGATGGAAGCGAACAGAACCTTGGCTAAACAAAGGATTGAACATGGGTTGCCAGAGAGCACCACCCAGGTATCACACCCACTAGATGTTAGGGTTAGGGAGAAGGACATTCCCTTGTTTGTTCCCGAAGAGGCAGAGAGCTTCTTCGAGCATTTTGAAAAAGTAGCCAGTATCAAGGAGTGGCCACAGGAGGAATGGGCCCAGCTGGTCCAGTTAAGATTGACCGGTGCAGCCAGGGAGGCATACGCCCAATTGTCACTGGAAGAGTGCCAGGATTATGCCACGGTAAAGAGCAGCATATTGCGCTTGTTTCAGCTAACCCCAGAAGCTTATAGGAAGAGTTTCAGAGAGATGATCAAAGTTGGAGCATGTCCCTTTGCTGAGACAGCAAGGGATCTGGAAAGACGATTACTGAAGTGGATTGAGGCTGCCGGAGTTGGATCTTACGCTGACCTGAAGCAACTGATGGTCATGGAGAAGTTCTTGGAGATGATGCATCCCGAAACAAAGTTCAAGATCCAAGAAGCAGGGATAAAGGATGTGAAAGATGCCGCAGATAGGGCGGATATGATTACTGAAGCATACAAGAGCTTGAGGGAGAACAGAGTGAAGAACGAGGTGAGACGCAGCAATGGCAGATCCAGTGGAGTCTGGGGAGGAAGAAATTATGAAAGACAAAGAGGAGTCTGGGGTGAGAAGAATTTTAATAAATGGGCGGATAAAAGTAAGTACCCTAAAACTCAGAAGAGTAGGTCGCGCACTTCGTCTGAAAGTGAAGATGGAGGAGCTAAACGAGAAACTAATCCTGATCCAGAAAATCAAGAGTCCAGTAAAGCCCCACAGTGTACCTGGCCCGAGGAACTCTCATGCGAGTGGGCAAAGTCAGATTGATTGATTGATAAAGATTAAGCCACCCAAGAGGTGGCACGGGCATGAATAGCCCGTAAGTGGTACATTTTTTTTTCTCAGTATTCTGAGGTTGCATTTAACCATCAAGCTGTTATCGCGGGGGAGGATACTGCTTCACAGTCTTTATGAGGGTGTCCAGCTGCTGGACACCTTTGTTGACCAGGAGAGTGGCTGTGTTGATGGCTTCAGGGTGGCCACTGCATGATTCAGGAACTCTTAAAGCTCTTCTAAGGTCATTGGTTGCTTCACATTCCAGAAGATAGTGAAGTAATGGCTTTTCTGTGACAGTTTGGCAGAAGATGCACTCTCTCTGTCGGGGTTCACCAATCTTCCAGTTGCATCTGTAACCTAGACGTAGTCTATATAGCCTAACTGCTATTTCCCTGTGGATTCCTTTTGGGATATTTAACCTTTCTAATTTGGTTGCCTGAAGATACCATGTTGCAGATGGCGAACCTTCAGCTATTCTCTGGTGCAGGTAGGCTTTGTTGAGATGTGAGAGTTTTTTGGTGATGATGTTTTTTATGTTCTCTAGGCTGGGTTGAATTGTTTTATGTATCACTGGATGACGAGTTGCCAATTTAGCAATTTCATCAGCTTTTTCATTTAATGGGATTCCAATATGGGATGGGATCCAGTTTAAAGTTATGTTGAGTCCTTTGCCTTTAGCGACTGCTCCAAGATACAAAATGGTGGTAATTATTTCCACATTATCTTTCCACTGTTTTTGTCCTAGTATTTGAAGTGCAGCTTTTGAGTCTGTGTGTATGATTGCATTTTGAGTGTTTTGTGCAATCACATATGCGAATGCCTGTTGTATGGCAAACAGCTCAGTTTGGGTTGATGATACTAGTCCTCCCAGTCTCCAATATGCCTGAACGCTGGTCGTGTAAAGAGCAGCGCCAGCGTCATTTTCTGTGTCCACCGATCCGTCTGTGAAGATGTGGGTGGCTCCTGCTACTGCTATGCTATACATTTGCTCTTCTATTATGCGCCTTAGGATTGTCGGATCATAGGCAGCCTTTTTCATTGGGAGACTTTCTATTTCTATTTTGAAAGTAGGCTCTTCCCACGGCGCGGAAGGAGTGTAATTTTGGTGTGGATGATCACCCTCTCTATCAAGAATCATGTTTTTTAAATGTAGTCTGTTTATGACTTTTCCTGCTCTTGCAACCCAAGAGTTCCCATTGTTTTGGCCTAGTCCAACCACCAAGGCCTGCCGTACTGGGATTGGATCAGAAGAAATAATTATCTTACTGATAATTGTAGCTGTCCTTTGTGATATTCTTTCTTGTAGAGAGGGCAAACCCGTCTCCAGTCTAAGAGTTTCAAGCCTGGTCCACATGGGAGCTCCCAGTGCAGCTCTCATAGCATTATTTTGGGCTTTTTGGGCTTTTTCCACTGTTGGTGTGATAGATTTGTGAGTGCAGGTGCGGCATAATCGATCACTGATCTGACTGCCTGTACATAGTATGTGCGAAGGACTTGCAGATTGGCTCCTCCAGAAAGGGAGGTTAGCGACCTGAGGATTGCCGTCCGGGCCGCAGTTCACTCTCTCAAGTAAGTGACCTCAGCATTAAAATTCATGTGTGTGTCCAGGATGATTCCTAGATACTGATAGGTGTCGACCCATTCTATTGGTTGACCCTGTACTGTGAGTTGGATGTTGGGCTTCGCTATTTTTATGAGCATGGCCTTTGACTTTGAGGGGTTGAGTTTGATCCCAATCTGTTTTGCCTCATTACTGATGCAGTCTAAGCATTTGGGTGCAAGGCGCGCCACATCCCTTCCTTTTATGATGATGACAAAGTCGTCCGCGTAG
Source organism: Procambarus clarkii (assembly GCF_040958095.1). Classification (NCBI taxonomy): domain Eukaryota; kingdom Metazoa; phylum Arthropoda; class Malacostraca; order Decapoda; family Cambaridae; genus Procambarus; species Procambarus clarkii. The sequence continues at coordinate 1,494,770 of NW_027189158.1, read as the reverse complement.
TTTAGCAGCCTGCAGTGATGTGGGAGTTTCAACCTCATTATTCTTTCCATTAAACAGTTGAAGAGAAGAGGGCTGAGAATACCTCCTTGCGGTGTACCATTTTCATGTCTTTTGTACTCAGAGACTGTGCCATGAAGTTTTACTCTTGCTTCTCTGTTTATGAGACAGTTTTTGGTCCAGGAGAGCAGGTTGCCTCTGACCTCTTTGTCAATGAGGCAGCAGAGAATAGCTGGGGCGCTAGCCAGTTCAAAGGCTTTTTCGAGGTCCAGGAATATCAGCATTCCTGGTCTGTCATTCAAGTGGGCTAACAGAGTTGTAAAACATTCCACTGTGCCAACCCCTCTTCTATAGGCATACATATCATGGTGCAGTTTAGGCATTTTCCACTCCAGTCTGTTGAGTGCCATTCTGTCAGCCGTCTTGGCTGCACAGCTTTGGAGAGAGATGGGCCTGGGATTAGCTGGATCTTTGGGTTTTGGGATCGGCACTATATCTGCTCTATTCCAAGCAGAAGGTCTAGTTTGAGAAGTCCAGGCTAAATTAATTAACCTTAGGTATGCAGCGTCTCCCTCTGGGCCGAGGTTTCTAATAATTTTAAAGGTTATTTTGTCGGCTCCAGGGGATGTATCCTTGGAGTTTTTCTTAGCCCGATTGAGCTCATCCAGTGTGAAGGGGGCATTAGTGTCAGAGACTTCTTCACATGCTGTAAGGATTCTGTGCCACCTTTCTTCCTCTAGTCCGGTCTGTACTGCTAATACATCTGGTGGAAGTTGATTGCTGGCTGCTCTCTCTGCAAACCTGGTTGCCAGTACTTCGGCTTCCTGTTGAGGATCCTTGGGGTGTGGAGTTTTAGGTGTTTTATTCCCTTTGGCCCGGTGAATTTGCTGCCACATCTCTCCGAGAGAGGTGTGTTCATTCAGGTGTGAACACCATTCCAGCCACTTTTGTTCTTTTATTTGTCTGGTCTCTCGATGCACATGTTCCTTGACCTCACAAAGTAAGATCCTGTTGCGGTCACTTGGCTGCTTTTTGTATAGCTTTCTTGTTCTGTTGAGTCTATGGTTGAGTTCTTTGACACGTTCGCAATAGTACCAATGATCTTTATGGTGTCCGGTGGACTGTTTTTTCAGTGGGATTGAGTAGTTGGCTGCACTTTGAATCGCTTTGACAAATTCTTGTTCTGCCTGATTAATGTCTTCGGGAAGATCATAGTTTCTTTGCCACTCTGAAATGAGGTTTTGAAATCGGTCCCAGTTTGCTAAAGCAAAGTTCCAGGCTTCAGATGGAGGCGGAGGTGGGGTGGGTAGGTCTAACTGAAGATCAATTTGGACCCCATAGTGGTCGCTTGTGAGTGTGGGCTCAACTGACCATGTTGCTGCATCTCTTAGGGAGGCTGAAACGAAGGTTAGGTCTAATCTGCCTCCTTGGATGTGGGTAGGTTCATTCTTGTTTAGGATTTGTATTTCTGGAAGCAGGTCCAGTAGATGTGTAATGTGTATGCCGGCTTCATTTGTTTTGTTCGAGCCCAGTGCCAATCGATGATGGGCATTAAAATCTCCACAAATGATTGTGTTTGTTGTTGTCGCGTGTCCAAATAACACAGAGAGATCCATTTCGGCTTGTGGAGACCTGTACACATTGAACACTTCAAGTTTGTCGTGTCTTAGCTCAATGGTGACTCCCATTACCTCTGTCCCTGTTCCACAATTGGGTGGGCTGGTTATGGATTTGGAGATCAGGTCACATTTTACAAAGATTGCACATCCCCTGGATTGCCCATTGATCCATGGAAGGAAGAAGCCTCGATAGCCTGAGATTTTAGGTTCTAATCTGGCTCGAAGCAAGCTCTCCTGTAGTATCAGGATGTCTATGCCCTTGGTTGCTGCTATGCATTGCAAGTGTTGCAATTTAGTGCGCAGTCCTTGCGCATTCCATTGCAGGATCTTTAGAATTCTAGGTTCTTGGAATTTGCTGATAATTCCGTGGTATCCATGGAGTCTGATGAACACGCCATGGAAGTTGCAATTGGTGTATAGGTTCTTAGTGGATCTGAAATTGACTCATCAATGTCGCTTTCCGACGAGCTGGACTCTATCTGCTTTTTATGGGGGTGTCTCTTGCCCTGCTGTCTTGACGGTGTGGATATTACATCTTCGAATTTTTTGAGCTTGTGCTCAATTGTCTTCCGAGTCTCTGTGGTTTGCTTGATTCCATGTGAAGACAGCAGAATTTCGATCAACTTAGTAACCAAAGTTTTGAGCATTGGCCAGAGAGCGTCCAGTTCAGTGGGAGCACTATTTAATGTTGTGCAGGTTAGGGGCCTAGTGGCTTTTAGACCCTTCTCGGTGGTAACTTTGGCACTGGAATTGCTACTCCTATTGGCCCCAGTGTGCTTGCTGGATGAAATGGGAGGCCGACTGCTTTGAACATGGTTCTTGTGTCCTCCATCTTTCTTTTTGTCCTGTACTGTCTTCTCACCTTTCACCATGGGCGATGGTGAAGGGCCGTGTGCCCCCTCTTCCTGAATGGGTAGACCCCACGCGGTTTTAGTGGGCATGGGAGCTGGTATTCGTTTTGGTGGGGGTTTCGGCTCCGCTGTAGGCGTGATGGGGTTCGTTTGAAGCCTTTTGAGCCTTTCAGGGCATTTCAAGTTCCAGGCATGATGTGCCTTGGAACAATTTGGGCATTTTGCCTGAACAGGGTGGTTTGCCTTGAATTTATCAATACATGTTTTTGTATCATGGGGCTGGCTGCAGACTCCGGCAAAGTCAGAGCCGGTCTGGTACATATAGAAGAGACTTTTCCCAGGTGAGGTGTTAGAATTGTAACGGACTGGGGTCACGTGATGCGTGATTGTAGGCAGGGCAAGAGAGTTGTGACCCTGGCCATGTGTGACCCCCGAAGTAAATATTCTAATGTGTTCCAAGACAAACCACAGAAGGTGAACTTAGTGAACGAGAGGTATAGGCCGTTCATGAGCAAAGGTTGGATCAGTGTAGGAGGCCAACCTGAGGTAGAAGTTGGTATCTTAAGAGATACCGGAGCTAATCAGAGCTTGATTGCGAGAAGCCTGATTCGGAATGATCGACGGTTAGCTGGCAGGAGTAAGATGAAAGTATACGGGTTATTGTCTGAGAGTGACATGCCCATATGTGCTGTTCAGCTAAGGTCGGAATGTGTCGGCAGAGGTGATGTTGGGAGTATGCCCCGACATACCTGTTCCAGGAGTCCAAGTGATCCTGGGAAATGACTTGTGCGGGACAAAGGTGTTGCCAGGAGTCATAGCGGAGACTGTGCCAGAGGAGTGCCCAGAAGGCCACGGCACGGGTGGGACACCTGAGAGTGTGAACCTGACTGACATCCGAGGAGATGAGTCAGGAGACCGCCAAGCCATTAGGTACCCTGTCTCGGTAGTGATGAAGGCAGAGGTGGCCGACGAGGAAGACGCTGGAGAAGATGAGACAGTGTCGATTCAACCGGTGGAAGATATCGACGTGGATATAGAGTGGCTATTTGAGGAAGATCCGACTCAGGAAGATGGAGTCTTGGTGAGGTCAAAAGTGAAGATGACCCAGCCGAAGAAGACTCATGTGAAGAGAGCGGACCTGAATTGAGCCCAGCCCGCTGAAATTAAGAGTCGGAAGGTGAATGCAACTGTGCTGAGCAGAAGTGAGGAAGGATGTGGACATACTGAGGACGGGAGTAGAGAGTCAAGTTGTCCACGAGCACAGAGGCATTTGGATAGTGGAGTTAAATTCTTTGAGGTGTCAGGAGTTGACATGTTTCACAGAAAACGTTGAGGAGAGATAGTGAAGAAGAGTAATAGCCGAGAAAGTGAAAGGAGAAGAGACAGTATGTGTGGAGAGATGCTTAAGAGCACTCTAGGAGAGGTAAAGCGACATGTACAGTCGAGTGCTGTTGAGTGTAGTACAGTGCTCGAAGAAACTTTTAGAGAACGAAGAAGAGTTGAAGGAGAAGAAATTGAGTTGTATAGAGGTGAGAAGTGTGGGAAGAAGATGATGATGCAAGCATGGAGGAATAGAAGAAAGCCGAGGACTCGATGGTAGTCAAACAGGATGAGGTCTCGGATAAGTGAGGAGACGAAAGGGAGGATCGTCGGTGAAGACGAGGGAGTGAAGTATGATGACAGGAGACAGAAGTATAATAGCAGTAGATGGAAGTGTGAAGACGACAGAGGAGGTACAGACAGTAGATGTCTGACTCTGGACGTGAAGAGAAGAAGACGAGGAAACGGAGAGTGGAAACAATAAGTAGAGTGGACCGATGGAGTGCAGGCGTCCAAGGAGGACTGCCTAGCCAAGAGGTGCCAGAGACGTCAGATCGTTTGTGAGAAGATCATGTTTCTGGCGAGTTGTGACCCAGATATTACAATGCGTGACCGGATGTGCAGTGTACGTCGATGATATTGTAGTGTTCGCTGATTCCTGGAAGGATCATGAGGATCGACTTTTAGATTTGTTCAATCGATTGGAGAAGGCCAACATGACGATCATCTTAGCAAAAAGTGAGTTCGGTAGAGCCCGCCTGGAGTACCTTGGGTATATAGTAGGGCAAGGCGAGGTTGCTCCAGTAAGAACAAAGGTGGAGGCTATTGACAACTTCCCGGTGCCCAGGAGTAAGAAAGAATTGTTGAGATACCTCGGTATGATTAGATATTACCGGAGGTTCTGCGGAAATTTCTCCACCATAGCCGCTCCTATGATGAGTTTGCTATCAAAGAGCATGACGTGGGAGTGGAATGGAACAGCACAAGAAGCGTTTGAAAAGACCAAAAGACTGTTGGCCGAGGCGCCTGTACTCGTGTCGCCAGATTTTGGAGCGCCGTTTACGTTATTTGTAGATGCCAGTGATATAGGGGCTGGAGCTGTACTGACGCAGCAGAGTGATGGAATTTACCGCCCCGTGTCCTTCTTATCGAAGAAGTTCGTTAAGCACCAGAGGTTGTACAGTACGGTCGAGAAAGAGACTTTGGCCCTGGTGATGGCATTGAAACATTTTGAAGTGTAAGTGAGTGTGGGAGGACACCCAGTGACGGTGTATACAGACCATAATCCCCTAGTTTTCTTGAGGAAAATGAAGCATGCAAAGCAGAGGTTGACCAGATGGTTTTTATTGCTCCAAGAGTATGACCTGGTGATAACGCACATAAGAGGGCGAGACAACGTAGTAGCTGATGCGTTATCTCGAGCCTAGCCACTAGAATAACTCTCAAAAACAAGGGGGAGGGAGTGTTATGATCCCAGGTAGCCGAAAAACGAGTCCCCCCTTTGAGAATTATTCTATCAAGCCTGACCTGACTATAAGGTCTGGGAAATATGGAGGTGAAGACACCGATGTAAAATAGCTGGTTGGATTTGATGAACAATTTGAGATTATGGCCAGTAAATAAGAAGATAGATATATGACTGGTTAGGAGATGTGGATAATTTGCTGGAGGCATGAGGTTCGCTTCTGGAGGGCTTTGTCCTCACTTGAGTGCCAAACACTGCAAGGGGAAGCTGTGCTCCGTTTGAGCTCCTGTCAGAAAGGAACCCCTAGGGATATATCTCCAAGAGAGGAGAAGTGTGCAGACGTGCCAGCTGTGGAATCGAGCTGGGAACGTTGTGGTCTCAAGTCCTGGATGGCGAGGAGTGTTTATTAAGCCGCCCAGAGACATTATCGTGGGCCGTGGGAGTGCCCTGACCAGATTCTGTCAGAGGGAGGAGCGCCCTTGTCTAGACAATCTGTGGTAAGCACGATTTAAGCCAGTTCATAGTGATTGCTTATAGTTGGTCATGTGCCCAGCGACAGTAGCAATGTTTATTGATAAGTTAGAAATGTTTTGATAAGGCAGAAGGCCTAAAATAAGAGACTGGAGAGGGAGGAACATCCTGGAGGACGGAGCGACGTCCATCTCCTCTGAGCGCTGGCAGGTGACTGAGGGAGCCCAGCTCCTGACGCAGGAGGACCCTCCCAGAGTGAGTGAGGACCGCCGGGCAAGGCGGAGCATGGACCAGCCCAAAACGGGGAAGTCCACTATCACAGTATGTAGAGAGCAGATAGATGTTGAAGGCAAACATATTGTGTGGTTATTTTGTTTATGTATTTAAGGGGAAACATTTTTATTGGAATGTCAATGGGTTGCAGGTTTGTCTTTGGGGAAGAAGTTGCTGAGAACTTCGAAATCAACACAGAGGGAGTAGTTGATGAAACTCCAAGGTAGTGGAGGAGAGGACCTCGAGCTGTGAGGAGAAGCAGTGAAGAGGAGTGTCACGTGCTTCTGTAGAGGTGGTGAAGCACCATAGTTGCTCGAGGAAACTTCATGGTGTAGCAGCCAGGAGAGCTGTGGAGGACCCTAGCAAAAGTGGTGGAGCACCATAGTTGCTCAATGAAATCTTCATGGTGTAGCAGCCTGGAGAAGCTGCAGAAGATCCTGGTAGATAAACCCGGAAGAACCTGAAGAGATCAGGGTAGTGAACTTCCAGATGTGGAAGGAAAGTTCTAAATGATTACTTGTGGGGAGTTGGTAGAGTGTTTGTCTTTAGCGTGTAAGACGCAGTGAAAGGTGAGTGATTGTTTGCCATTCTTGTGTCAAGGAGTGTTTATACTGAAGTATAGAGTTACAGTCGTAGGCTGGATTACCTACAGTTGTATGTGTTCTAGGGCAGATAGGGTGATCGATTGATCATTGTTGTGTATCAAGGAACATTTATACTGGTATATATATATATATATATATATATATATATATATATATATATATATATATATATATATATATATATATATATACATATATACATATATATATATATATATATATATATATATATATATATATATATATATATATATATATATATATATATATATATATATATATATATATATATATATATGACAATGTCAGACCACGAAGGAAAAATGAAACAGGAAATTTCCTTAAGTACTTTCGTATATTAAATACATCTTCAGAAGGTCATTTTACAGATCGAGTGATGGGTATAAATAGGCAGGAGAGAGTGGTGAAGTAAGGTGAGGTACAAAGAATGTGTTATGTTTACCATATTTCTCTGGGTTTGAGAATATTGTCATGGCCTTGAAACTTTTTAATATAGATGTAATGTTTAGCTACGAAAACACTGTTGGTAAGCTATTAGTAAGGAACAGCCCTCGTAGTGATAATTGCGTCATTTATAAAATACCTTGTAAGGAATGTAATAAGTTCTATGTCGGGCAAACATCTAAAGATTTAAAATGTAGAATATCGCAACATAAATACTCTGTAAGACATGGCCAATTATCTAATGCTTTGTTTGTGCATTTGTCAGAAAAAGCTCACCAAATTGATTGGGAGAGTGCGTCTTCAATAACAAATTGTAAAAGCACCTATAACAGAAACATAATTGAATCCGCTTTGATACAGATCACCAAAGAAAGTAATTTGAATATTAGCAGTGGTCTATATAACTTAGATCCATTTCTAATAGATCAGCTAAAGAGCGATTTAAGTAGAATCATTGAAAAAAATTTGTCTCACTAATTTATTGTATATATTTACCTCTTTATGTTATAATTACCTATGTATTATGCTTGTATGTCTGCTGTATCAGATGGGCCATTGGGCTACATCGGATGGGCCAATTGGGTGCATCTGATGGGCCAATGGGCCTTCTGCGTTGTCCAAGTATTGTACCTCACCTTACTTCACCACTCTCTCCTGCCTATTTATACCCATCACTCGATCTGTAAAATGACCTTCTGAAGATGTATTTAATATACGAAAGTACTTAAGGAAATTTCCTGTTTCATTTTTCCTTCGTGGTCTGACATTGTCACATTCTTAATCACGTGTTTATTTTCGTGATATACATATATATATATATATATATATATATATATATATATATATATATATATATATATATATATATATATATATATATATATATATATGTTATTGCATTCATATGTTGATTTTCCTTGTACATGTTTATATATATATATATATATATGTATATATATATATATATATATATATATATATATATATATATATATATATATATATATATATATATATATATATATATATATATATATATATATATATATATATATATATATATATATATATATATATATATATATATATATATATATTGGTAGCAGTCTTTCCTGTAGACATATATTATTAAATATGACCGAAAAAGTAAGATTAATAATTCTAACACGAATTTTCTCAATCTTTCGTACATTTCTTTTCACTGTTGTAGGTAATTAAAAAATCAATTCTCCAAAATTCATTTTTATTTCTAGTCTGACGCGACACGAGCGCGTTTCGTAAAACTTATTACATTTTCAAAGACTTTAGTTTACAAATACACAACTGAATAGAACTTACACATCTCCGGTTTTGTTTATATCTACATTTGAGTGAGGTGGATGGGGTGAGGTGGCATTAATAGGGTATTAATTTCATCAACACAAGACAGAACAAGAGGTGGCATTAATAGGTTATTAATTTCATCAACACAAGACAGAACATGAAACAATGGGTATTGAAATGGAAGTGATTGTAGAAAGCCTATTGGTCCATATTTCTTGATGCTTCTATATTGGAGCGGAGTCTTGAGGTGGGTAGAATATAGTTGTGCATTAATTGGCTGTTGATTGCTGGTGTTGACTTCTTAATGTGTAGTGCCTCGCAAACGTCAAGCCGCCTGGTATCGCTATATCTATCGATGATTTCTGTGTTGTTTACTAGTATTTCTCTGGCGATGGTTTGGTTGTGAGAAGAGATTATATGTTCCTTAATGGAGCCCTGTTGTTTATGCATCGTTAAACGCCTAGAAAGAGATGTTGTTGTCTTGCCTATATACTGGGTTTTTTGGAGCTTACAGTCCCCAAGTGGGCATTTGAAGGCATAGACGACGTTAGTCTCTTTTAAAGCGTTCTGTTTTGTGTCTGGAGAGTTTCTCATGAGTAGGCTGGCCGTTTTTCTGGTTTTATAGTAAATCGTCAGTTGTATCCTCTGATTTTTGTCTGTAGGGATAACGTTTCTATTAACAATATCTTTCAGGACCCTTTCCTCCGATTGCGAGGCACTACACATCAAGAAGTCAACACCAGCAATCTACAGCCAAATATATATATATATATATATATATATATATATATATATATATATATATATATATATATATATATATATATATATATATATATGTCGTACCTAGTAGCCAGAACGCACTTCTCAGCCTACTATACAAGGCCCGATTTGCCTAATAAGCCAAGTTTTCATTAATTATTTTTCATTAATTAAAGCTACCCACTTAATTATGTATGAGGTCAATTTTTTTTTATTGGAGTAAAAATTAACGTAGATATATCACCGAACCTAACCAACCCTACCTAACCTAACCTAACCTATCGTTATAGGTTAGGTAGTCGAAAAACAATTATTTCATGAAAACTTGGCTTATTAGGCAAATCGGGCCTTGCATAGTAGGCATAAAAGTGAGTTCTGGCTACGAGGTACGACATATATATATATATATATATATATATATATATATATATATATATATATATATATATATATATATATATATATATATATGTATATATATATGTCGTACCTAGTAGCCAGAACGCACTTCTCAGCCTACTATGCAAGGCCGAATTTGCCTAATAAGCCAAGTTTTCCTGAATTAATATATTTTCTCTATTTTTTTTCTTATGAAATAATAAAGCTACTCATTTCATGATGTATGAGGTCAATTTTTTTTTATTGGAGTTAAAATTAACGCAGATATATGACCAAACGTTACCAACCCTACCTAACCTAACCTAACCTATCTTTATAGGTTAGGTTCGGTTAGGTAGCCGAAAAAGGTAGGTTAGGTTAGGTTAGGTAGGTTAGGTAGACGAAAAACAATTAATTCATGAAAACTTGGCTTATTAGGCAAATTCGGCCTTGCATAGTAGGCTGAGAAGTGCGTTCTGGCTACTAGGTACGACATATATATATATATATATATATATATATATATATATATATATATATATATATATATATATATATATATATATATATGTATATATATTTTCTTCTCCGAGGCTATGGGTCCCCACATTGGCACCAGAGGTGGTACCCTCACAAACTTTAAAAAAAAAAAAAAAAAAAAAAATATATATATATATATATATATATATATATATATATATATATATATATGTCGTACCTAGTAGCCAGAACGCATTTCTCGGCCTACTATGCAAGGCCCGATTTGCCTAATAAGCCAAGTTTTCATGACTTAATTGTTTTTCGACTACCTAACCTACCTAACCTAACCTAACCTAACTTTTTCGGCTACCTAACCTAACCTAACCTATAATGATAGGTTAGGTTAGGTTAGGTAGGGTTGGTTAGGTTCGGTCATATATCTACGTTAATTTTAACTCCAATAAAAAAAAATTGACCTCATACATAATGAAATGGGCAGCTTTATCATTTGATAAGAAAACAATTCGAGAAAACATATTAATTTAGGAAAACTTGGCTTATTAGGCAAATCGGGCCTTGCATAGTAGGCCAAAAAGTGCGTTCTGGCTACTAGGTACGACATATATATATATATATATATATATATATAGATATATATATATATATATTATATATATATATATATATATATATATATATATATATTATATATATATATATATATATATATATATATATATATATATATATATATATATATATATATATATATATATATATATATATATATATATATTCTCTTGCTGATAGTGCAATATTGTATTATAAGACTTGGCCTACTTGAGGAGGTTGGTAATATTAGGTGGTGAATCAGGAGATAGAATACCACTTGATAAGCAGATGATAGAGTTCCGATGGTGTTGGAGTGCAACCTGACTGAAATAGTATAGAGTGTAGGATTCCTCATTATTATTATATGTGTGTATGTATTGTGTATGTGCTTTGTCCAGTAAATGTATTCAAATTTGCTGGTGTTTGCCCTTGTCCTAGTGAGGCTTCCCAGGGGGTACTAAAGAAGAAGAGAGAGAGAGAAAGAACCAAGAACCACTGCTGTGGACAGGGTAGAAGGTTATACTAATAAGTCAAATGGGATTGAGGAGATCATATCACATAAGGAGAGAGTGGGGAGTCACAGCGGCTTGAGTGGGTGTGTGCACGTGACAACGAGGCTAAGTATTGGAGCCGCATCCCCTAAACGTGTGACGTTGAGCCCCTCTCCAAGAACCCGAAGCGCCCGGTGTGATCTGGAAAAGTATAAGCACTCTACCGAGTTGTGGGTTGGGTTGTCCAGAAAGAAGGATCAACAACACGACAACGACACCAACCCACACTACAATACCGTCTACAATATGAAGGCTAACATCGCTCAGACAACCTGTCCTCTTAAAAAGAACGTCGCTTTTGGCCGTTTGCCCGTATGGCCGAATTTGGACGTAATTTGAAAATGAAAAAAAAAATGAAAATAAATTTGGGATTTCTTTTTTCAACAACAGTAAGTTAAGGGTCCTCTGATAGGTTAGGTGGGCAGGAAATTCTCATAAAGTTTCAAAACGTTATGAGAAACGTGAATTTAAAGTGTCCTCTTATAACCTCTGCGCGTAAGGCGGACGACTCAAATAGAAAACGGAACAGAACGTCACTTTTGTGAGTCGATTTCATTTCAAATTACGTCCAAATTTAGCCATATCGCGCATTACGAGCCAAAAGTGACGTTCTTTTTAAGAGGACGGGTTGCTCAGACACGCTACGAAGTCGACGTCCCGTACGTGTCGACAAATCTCTAGCTAGGTAATACCATGAATTCTGAAGGACCGTCGTTGGCTTAAAATGCCTAAATGTAAAATATCAGGTTACACAATAAATGACAGTACAGGTTTGCACTTATATTGACACCGGTTTTACAATGTATTTATATGATATATAACAAAATAGAGCATATTAACATACATACTCATTATTATTTGTTTTAATATATAATTTCTGAGCATGCTTTAAAGGCACCAGTTGCATATCCACTTTGTGGATACTTCTTCCTACTATTCTACTTCTTTGTGCATCTCACAGGTGCTCGCATCTCTTTATTACTGCATTATTCCTCAGTTCTAGTTAATAGGAGTTGTTCTCTTTATCAACAAAACTTTTTTTTTAATCATCGTCTAAATTCTATTTATGAAAATATTGGGATGAAACTTTCACGACGCTGAAGCCAATAAGTTGTAGATTTGTTTAACATTTATTAGTAATTTTCACATAATTCGAATATTTTCTCGTTTCTCGGCCCCTTAAGTGAATGGTTCCTAATTCATGTGAGAATATAAGCACTATGACCCTGGTTCCTTGCAGGATGCCAATCTTGTACGTAACAGTTCATGTGGTCTAAGTGTTCATTTCTCTACTGTTAACAAATTCTTAAATTTGTATTTGTTACCTTTAATAAGCACTATTACTTTATATGGTCCTAAAAATGTCTAAGTTAGCTTGTACATAGGGCCAGACCTGTGTTGGTTAAGAACCATTACAACAGATCTGACAGTTATCATACTGGGCTTAGCTCATGCAGTCCTTGCTCGAGTAAACTCTGCTGTTTCCCTAGACAAGTGTTCTCTTATTATCTTGAAAACTAGTTGCATTTGTCTACAACTTACTTGAACATAATCATCTGGGTTATACACAGGAGTATTGGTTACATTGATCAGTTCATTAGGAAGGATCTTATCTGTACCACAAAGAATAGTATGAGGGGTGTCTCCTGTAGAAGCATTAATTGAAGAATTTATGGCACACTGAATTAAGGGTATGAATTCATCCCAATTACTGTTATCAAAATTCAAAGTGACTCTCAAGGCATCTAACACTTTCCTGTTAGTGTGCTCTGCTTACCCATTACTTGCTGGATGATATAGCATAAAACTACTTTTTTTAAAGTTATATAAATCACACAACTTAGTTAATATACTGTTACTGAACTCAGTACCATTATCCGAAAGGATAACATTAGACATAATGTATCTGAAAATTATACCATCACATAATTCACAATAACGGTAAAAATTATCATACGTTTCAAGTAAGTGTTTTTTCCCCATTTTAGTTTCTGCAAAATTAGTCAATAAATCCATTGATACTCGTTCCCATGGTGTTTTAGTCACTGGGTACACTTAGATTGGATTTGGTTCCATGACATGTCCCTTGTGCTGTCTATAGAATAAACGCCTGTCAACTTAATGAACAATCTCTTCAGCCATTAGGGCCATAAATACTCCAACCAACCTTGCTGGAGTGTACGATTCTTTCCTGGATGTGCACTTGCAGAAGCATCATGGATAATCCTTAACACAGCTGATACTAATGCTGCTGGAACATCTAGCTGACAGCACTTCCAAGGGAGGGGGGGGGCTAGCTTCACTACTCTACACAGTAAATTGTCTGCCATCACGCTCTCAATGGTACTGGGGGTTTGTGAGTCTGATGAGTATCTTGCATAGTAATTAACTTAATGACAGGTGCTTATTTGGGGGTCTTGTCTCTGTCTCAATTTCTGTAGCATCTAATGATGGATAATCTACATGAATTGCAGCTACGTTTCTAGAAAAGCATCTATACAACATTCTGATTTCCTTGAATATAACCAGGAAAAAAATATATAATGTGGGATTGAACTCTTGAATTGTGAGCAAATATTTAACAAACTTTCCAATGAGATTTTTATTCTTGAACAGAGAAATTAATGGTTGATGATTTGTTAGAACATGGACAGGATAATTATAGACTGCATCCCTGAAATGTTTAAGAGCCCATACAACTACTAAAGCTTCACGTTCTGTTGCACTATAATTTTTGTCTTCTTTTAGATAATGTACAGCTATAATAAGCTATTGTGTGATCTCTATGACCTTCGGTTTGAAGTAATGCAGCACCCAAGCCTACATCACTAGCATCTGTGACCAACGTGAAGGGTTTAGAAAATCTGAGTACCTAAGGACAGGTGAAAGAGATCAGTGTTGTTTAGAGTTTACTGAATGACTTGTCTTGAGCTTTTTCCAAAACAAAGGGTTCATCTTTCCTTTGTAACTTGTAAAGTGGGGCGGCTATGATAGAGAAACCAGCAATAAATGATTGATAAAAATCCGACAAGACCTGTGAACTGGGACGAGGATCAATGGAACGTTCCATGGCGAATTACATGACACTATTGCATCATCCTGTAACATTTCCTCTTTAAGTTTATCAGCTTCAGCTCACTTATAATGTGGTAAACTGTAAGCTGATACAAAAAATTGTCTAGTTCCTGGCTCAAGAATTTCATGTGAAATAAGAGGTGTAAGACCTAATTTTTCTCCTCTGGCTGCTGTAAGACTTGCACCTCTGGCTGAGGTCCATGTTCTCCTAGTCTTAGTGTACACACAGAATGTTCCACTGAGACATCGTCCACCACTCGCACCGGTAACAAGTAATGTATTTACAACGTGGGTGCCAACTGGAGATGGATGTCGCCATTACTAGTGTTTGCATCATACAATGTAACAGCAGCATCCTGCACCACGTGCCAGGATGGTTCAACAAATGTACCGTTCATTTTACACGTTTCACTTTTTGGAATGACATCCGATAACTCAGGCACTCCCTGAATCTCAACTCTCACTCTTGTGAGAGAGTGAGAGTGCAGCACAGTGTCAGCAGCTGTGGAGTCACAGACTTCAGAGATGGAAGCCGCTAGGCGAGCAGGACAACAAGAATCCGTCAGGGTGTCCCCCTCCAGAAGGTCTCGACACTCACTCTCCTCAACACCCGCACAACTACGATGCTTCAAGTGAGTGCCTGTTTTCTGTGGGCAACGTTCCAGGTGTGTAACATGGGGTAACGTTCCAGGTGTGTAACATGGGGCAACGTTCCAGGTGTGTAACATGCGGCAACGTTCCAGGTGTGTAACATGCGGCAACGTTCCAGGTGTGTAACATGGGGCAACGTTCCAGGTGTGTAACATGCGGCAACGTTCCAGGTGTGTAACATGCGGCAACGTTACAGGTGTGTAACACGGGGCAACGTTCCAGGTGTGTAACACGGGGCAACGTTCCAGGTGTGTAACACGGGGCAACGTTCCAGGTGTGTAACATGCGGCAACGTTCCAGGTGTGTAACATGGGGCAACGTTCCAGGTGTGTAACACGGGGCAACGTTCCAGGTGTGTAACATGCGGCAACGTTACAGGTGTGTAACATGGGGCAACGTTCCAGGTGTGTAACACGGGATAACGTTCCAGGTGTGTAACATGGGGCAACATTCCAGGTGTGCAACACGGGGCAACGTTCCAGGTGTGTAACACGGGGCAACGTTCCAGGTGTGTAACATGGGGCAACGTTCCAGGTGTGTAACATGCGGCAACGTTCCAGGTGTGTAACATGCGGCAACGTTCCAGGTGTGTAACATGCGGCAACGTTCCAGGTGTGTAACATGGGGCAACGTTCCAGGTGTGTAACATGCGGCAACGTTCCAGGTGTGTAACATGCGGCAACGTTACAGGTGTGTAACATGAGGCAACGTTCCAGGTGTGTAACACGGGGCAACGTTCCAGGTGTGTAACACGGGGCAACGTTCCAGGTGTGTAACATGCGGCAACGTTCCAGATGTGTAACATTGGGCAACGTTCCAGGTGTGTAACACGGGGCAACGTTCCAGGTGTGTAACATGCGGCAACGTTACAGGTGTGTAACATGGGGCAACGTTCCAGGTGTGTAACACGGGATAACGTTCCAGGTGTGTAACATGGGGCAACATTCCAGGTGTGCAACACGGGGCAACGTTCCAGGTGTGTAACACGGGGCAACGTTCCAGGTGTGTAACATGGGGCAACGTTCCAGGTGTGTAACATGCGGCAACGTTCCAGGTGTGTAACACGGGGCAACGTTCCAGGTGTGTAACACGGGGCAACGTTCCAGGTGTGTAACATGGGGCAACGTTCCAGGTGTGTAACATGCGGCAACGTTCCAGGTGTGTAACATGCGGCAACGTTCCAGGTGTGTAACATGGGGCAACGTTCCAGGTGTGTAACACGGGGCAACGTTCCAGGTGTGTAACATGGGGCAACGTTCCAGGTGTGTAACACGGGGCAACGTTCCAGGTGTGTAACACGGGGCAACGTTCCAGGTGTGTAACATGGGGCAACGTTCCAGGTGTGTAACATGGGGCAACGTTCCAGGTGTGTAACATGGGGCAACGTTCCAGGTGTGTAACATGCGGCAACGTTCCAGGTGTGTAACATGGGACAACGTTCCAGGTGTGTAACATGGGACAACGTTCCAGGTGTGTAACATGCGGCAACGTTCCAGGTGTGTAACACGGGGCAACGTTCCAGGTGTGTAACATGGGGCAACGTTCCAGGTGTGTAACATGGGGCAACGTTCCAGGTGTGTAACATGGGGCAACGTTCCAGGTGTGTAACATGGGGCAACGTTCCAGGTGTGTAACATGGGGCAACGTTCCAGGTGTGTAACATGGGGCAACGTTCCAGGTGTGTAATATGGGGCAACGTTCCAGGTGTGCAACATGGGGCAACGTTCCAGGTGTGTAACATGGGGCAACGTTCCAGGTGTGTAACATGGGGCAACGTTCCAGGTGTGCAACATGGGGCAACGTTCCAGGTGTGTAACATGGGGCAACGTTCCAGGTGTGTAACATGGGGCAACGTTCCAGGTGTGCAACATGGGGCAACGTTCCAAGTGTGTAACATGGGGCAACGTTCCAGGTGTGTAACACGGGGCAACGTTCCAGGTGTGTAACATGGGGCAACGTTCCAGGTGTGTAACATGGGGCAACGTTCCAGGTGTGTAACATGGGGCAACGTTCCATGTGTGTAACACGGGGCAACGTTCCAGGTGTGTAATCCGGGACAACGTTCCAGGTGTGTAACATGGGGCAACGTTCCAGGTGTGTAACACTGGGCAACGTTCCAGGTGTGTAACATGGGGCAACGTTCCAGGTGTATAACACGGGGCAACGTTCCAGGTGTGTAACATGGGGCAACGTTCCAGGTGTGTAACACGGGGCAACGTTCCAGGTGTGTAACACGGGGCAACGTTACAGGTGTGTAACACGGGGCAACGTTCCAGGTGTGTAACATGGGGCAACGTTCCAGGTGTGTAACATGGGGCAACGTTCCAGGTGTGTAACACGGGGCAACGTTCCAGGTGTGTAACACGGGGCAACGTTACAGGTGTGTAACATGGGGCAACGTTCCAGGTGTGTAACACGGGGCAACGTTACAGGTGTGTAACACGGGGCAACGTTACAGGTGTGTAACATGGGGTAACGTTCCAGGTGTGTAACACGGGGCAACGTTACAGGTGTGTAACACGGGGCAACGTTACAGGTGTGTAACATGGAGTAACGTTCCAGGTGTGTAACACGGGGTAACGTTCCAGGTGTGTAACACGGGGCAACGTTACAGGTGTGTAACACGGGGCAACGTTACAGGTGTGTAACACGGGGTAACGTTCCAGGTGTGTAACATGGGGCAACGTTACAGGTGTGTAACACGGGGCAACGTTACAGGTGTGTAACACGGGGCACCGTTACAGGTGTGTAACACGGGGCAACGTTACAGGTGTGTAACACGGGGTAACGTTCCAGGTGTGTAACATGGGGCAACGTTACAGGTGTGTAACACGGGGCAACGTTACAGGTGTGTAACATGGGGTAACGTTACAGGTGTGTAACACGGGGCAACGTTCCAGGTGTGTAACATGGGGCAACGTTCCAGGTGTGTAACATGGGGCAACGTTACAGGTGTGTAACACGGGGCAACGTTACCGGTGTGTAACACGGGGCAACGTTACAGGTGTGTAACACGGGGTAACGTTCCAGGTGTGTAACATGGGGCAACGTTCCAGGTGTGTAACATGGGGCAACGTTACAGGTGTGTAACACGGGGCAACGTTACAGGTGTGTAACACGGGGCAACGTTACAGGTGTGTAACACGGGGTAACGTTCCAGGTGTGTAACACGGGGTAACGTTCCAGGTGTGTAACATGGGGCAACGTTCCAGGTGTGTAACACGGGGTAACGTTCCAGGTGTGTAACATGGGGCAACGTTACAGGTGTGTAACACGGGGCAACGTTACAGGTGTGTAACATGGGGTAACGTTACAGGTGTGTAACACGGGGCAACGTTCCAGGTGTGTAACATAGGGCAACGTTCCAGGTGTGTAACATGGGGCAACGTTACAGGTGTGTAACACGGGGCAACGTTCCAGGTGTGTAACATGCGGCAACGTTACAGGTGTGTAACACGGGGCAACATTCCAGGTGTGTAACATGGGGCAACGTTACAGGTGTGTAACATGGGGCAACGTTACAGGTGTGTAACACGGGGCAACATTCCAGGTGTGTAACATGGGGCAACGTTCCAGGTGTGTAACATGGGGCAACGTTCCAGGTGTGTAACACGGGGCAACATTCCAGGTGTGCAACATGGGGCAACGTTACAGGTGTGTAACACGGGGCAACGTTCCAGGTGTGTAACACGGGGCAACGTTCCAGGTGTGTAACATGGGGCAACGTTCCAGGTGTGTAACATGGGGCAACGTTCCAGGTGTGTAACATGGGGCAACGTTACAGGTGTGTAACATGGGGCAACGTTACAGGTGTGTAACATGGGGCAACGTTACAGGTGTGTAACATGGGGCAACGTTCCAGGTGTGTAACATGGGGCAACGTTCCAGGTGTGTAACATGGGGCAACGTTACAGGTGTGTAACACGGGGCAACGTTACAGGTGTGTAACATGGGGCAACGTTCCAGGTGTGTAACACGGGGCAACGTTACAGGTGTGTAACATGGGGCAACGTTCCAGGTGTGTAACATGGGGCAACGTTCCAGGTGTGTAACATGGGGCAACGTTACAGGTGTGTAACACGGGGCAACGTTCCAGGTGTGTAACACGGGGCAACGTTACAGGTGTGTAACACGGGGCAACGTTCCAGGTGTGTAACATGGGGCAACGTTACAGGTGTGTAACACGGGGCAACGTTACAGGTGTGTAACATGGGGCAACGTTCCAGGTGTGTAACACGGGGCAACGTTCCAGGTGTGTAACATGGGGCAACGTTCCAGGTGTGTAACATGGGGCAACGTTCCAGGTGTGTAACATGGGACAACGTTCCAGGTGTGTAACATGGGGCAACGTTCCAGGTGTGTAACATGGGGCAACGTTCCAGGTGTGTAACATGGGACAACGTTCCAGGTGTGTAACATGGGGCAACGTTACAGGTGTGTAACACGGGGCAACGTTACAGGTGTGTAACATGGGGCAACGTTACAGGTGTGTAACACGGGGCAACGTTCCAGGTGTGTAACATGGGTCAACGTTCCAGGTGTGTAACATGGGGCAACGTTCCAGGTGTGTAACATGGGACAACGTTCCAGGTGTGTAACATGGGACAACGTTACAGGTGTGTAACACGGGGCAACGTTCCAGGTGTGTAACATGGGGCAACGTTCCAGGTGTGTAACATGGGGCAACGTTACAGGTGTGTAACATGGGGCAACGTTACAGGTGTGTAACACGGAGCAATGATCTGCCTTCCACACACCAGTTACAAAATCCTAGACTGTTTACTATAAGGAAAGATATATTAATGAAAAGCCCCACGTTATTTACACCAGACCCCGTCCACTGGGGAAGAGACGAGTCTCTTCTTGATAATATGAACATAACTTGAGTTCTTGTGAGTCTTGTCACCATTGTTACCTCAGCCGCCTTCCTCTCTCTTCATGTTCTTGTGAGTCTTGTCACC
Source organism: Procambarus clarkii (assembly GCF_040958095.1). NCBI lineage: Eukaryota > Metazoa > Arthropoda > Malacostraca > Decapoda > Cambaridae > Procambarus > Procambarus clarkii. Next base: position 1,474,911 of record NW_027189158.1, on the reverse strand, counting down.
ATTGTTACCTCAGCCGCCTTCCTCTCTCTTCATGTTCTTGTGAGTCTTGTCGCCATTGTTACCTCAGCCGCCTTCCTCTCTCTTCATGTTCTTGTGAGTCTTGTCGCCATTGTTACCTCAGCCGCCTTCCTCTCTCTTCATGTTCTTGTGAGTCTTGTCGCCATTGTTACCTCAGCCGCCTTCCTCTCTCTTCATGTTCTTGTGAGTCTTGTCGCCATTGTTACCTCAGCCGCCTTCCTCTCTCTTCATGTTCTTGTGAGTCTTGTCGCCATTGTTACCTCAGCCGCCTTCCTCTCTCTTCATGTTCTCGTGAGTCTTGTCGCCATTGTTACCTCAGCCGCCTTCCTCTCTCTTCATGTCAACTGTTTGCCTCCAGTGTTTTCCTCTATTTACTTAAATATTCCCTATTAACTAGTTTCATATTTTCATCATTTTCAAGCACTTCATATTCGATGAATAATTTCATTACGATGTTAGGGCAAAATATATTTATGTTTTCCAAAGCTTTCCTGTTACTAGTTGTTTGTCACCTCGCACATGCGCAACAGACGTCAGCTCGCACATGCGCAACAGACGTCACCTCGCACATGCGCAACAGACGTCAGCTCGCACATGCGCAACAGACGTCACCTCACACATGCGCAACTGACGTCACCTCGCACATGCGCAACTGACGTCAGCTCGCACATGTGCAACAGACGTCACCTCACACATGCGCAACAGACGTCACCTCGCACATGCGCAACAGACGTCAGCTCGCACATGCGCAACAGACGTCACCTCGCACATGCGCAACAGACGTCACCTCACACATGCGCAACTGACGTCACCTCTCACATGCGCAACTGACGTCACCTCGCACATGCGCAACTGACGTCACCTCACACATGTGCAACAGACGTCAGCTCGCACATGCGCAACAGACGTCACCTCGCACATGCGCAACAGACGTCAGCTCGCACATGCGCAACAGACGTCACCTCGCACATGCGCAACAGACGTCAGCTCGCACATGTGCAACAGACGTCACCTCACACATGCGCAACAGACGTCACCTCGCACATGCGCAACAGACGTCAGCTCGCACATGCGCAACAGACGTCACCTCACACATGCGCAACTGACGTCACCTCGCACATGCGCAACTGACGTCACCTCGCACATGCGCAACTGACGTCAGCTCGCACATGCGCAACAGACGTCAGCTCACACATGTGCAACAGACGTCACCTCACACATGCGCAACAGACGTCACCTCACACATGCGCAACAGACGTCAGCTCGCACATGCGCAACAGATGTCACCTCGCACATGCGCAACAGACGTCACCTCACACATGCGCAACAGACGTCAGCTCGCACATGCGCAACAGATGTCACCTCGCACATGCGCAACAGACGTCAGCTCGCACATGCGCAACAGATGTCACCTCGCACATGCGCAACAGACGTCATCTCGCACATGCGCAACAGATGTCACCTCGCACATGCGCATCATACGTTACCTCGCACATGCGCAACAGACGTCATCTCGCACATGCGCAACAGATGTCACCTCGCACATGCGCAACAGACGTCATCTCGCACATGCGCAACAGATGTCACCTCGCACATGCGCAACAGACGTCATCTCGCACATGCGCAACAGATGTCACCTGGCACGTGCGCATCAGACGTTACCTCGCACATGCGTAACAGATGTCACCTGGCACGTGCGCATCAGACGTTACCTCGCACATGCGCAACAGATGTCACCTGGCACGTGCGCATCAGACGTTACCTCGCACATGCGCAACAGACGTCAGCTCGCACATGCGCAACAGACGTCACCTCACACATGCGCAATAGACGTCATCTCGCACATGCGCAACAGATGTCACCTCACACGTGCGCAACAGACGTCACCTCGCACATGCGTAACAGACGTCACCTCGCACATGCGCAATAGACGTTACCTCGCACATGCGCAACAGATGTCACCTCGCAAGTGTGCATCAGACGTTACCTCGCACATGCGTAACAGACGTCACCTCGCACATGCGCAACAGATGTCACCTCACACGTGCGCAACAGACGTCACCTCGCACATGCGTAACAGACGTCACCTCGCACATGCGCAATAGACGTCACCTCGCACATGCGTAACAGACGTCACCTCGCACATGCGCATCAGACGTTACCTCGCACATGCGTAACAGATGTCACCTCACACGTGCGCAACAGACGTCACCTCGCACGTGCGCATCAGACGTCACCTCGCACGTGCGCATCAGACGTCACCTCGCACGTGCGCATCAGACGTTACCTCGCACATGCGCATCAGACGTTACCTCGCACATGCGTAACAGATGTCACCTCACACGTGCGCATCAGACGTCACCTCGCACATGCGCATCAGACGTTACCTCGCACATGCGTAACAGATGTCACCTCACACGTGCGTAACAGACGTCACCTCGCACGTGCGCATCAGACGTCACCTCGCACATGCGTATCAGACGTCACCTCGCACGTGCGCATCAGACGTCACCTCGCACGTGCGCATCAGACGTCACCTCGCACGTGCGCATCAGACGTCACCTCGCACATGCGTATCAGACGTCACCTCGCACGTGCGCATCAGACGTCACCTCGCACGTGCGCATCAGACGTCACCTCGCACATGCGTAACAGATGTCACCTCGCACGTGCGCATCAGACGTCACCTCGCACATGTGTAACAGATGTCACCTCGCACGTGCGCATCAGACGTCACCTCGCACATGTGTAACAGATGTCACCTCGCACGTGCGCATCAGACGTCACCTCGCACATGTGTAACAGATGTCACCTCGCACGTGCGCATCAGACGTCACCTCGCACATGTGTAACAGATGTCACCTCGCACGTGCGCATCAGACGTCACCTCGCACATGTGTAACAGATGTCACCTCGCACGTGCGCATCAGACGTCACCTCGCACGTGCGCATCAGACGTCACCTCGCACGTGCGCATCAGACGTCATCTCGCACGTGCGCATCAGACGTTACCTCTCACATGCGCAACAGATGTCACCTGGCACATGCGCAACAGACGTCACCTCGCACATGTGTAACAGATGTCACCTCGCACGTGCGCATCAGACGTCACCTCGCACGTGCGCATCAGACGTCACCTCGCACGTGCGCATCAGACGTCATCTCGCACGTGCGCATCAGACGTTACCTCACACATGCGCAACAGATGTCACCTGGCACATGCGCAACAGACGTCACCTCGCACATGCGTAACAAAGGCCTGACAAATAAGTGCACCTCTGATGCTTATTTTAAAATTAGTTTCCTGAACAACGAATACGAACAATATAACTGTATATTGAAGTCTGTGTACGGTATCGTACACCTGTAGGCACAGCTTCCCTACATCAGAGCTTGCTAATATGAATCATAGATTGTCTACACCTCTTCCTGTGCTAAACAAAAACAAACCAAAACTCGCTACAATATTCAACAGGTACTCCGACATGTGGCCCAAGACTATGCTGATGGCGCTGGTGATGGCTGTCGTAACCTCCGTCTTCATCTACTGCATAAAGCTTAACAATTACGGCTTTAGCGGGGTTGATAAGCTGCCGCCTCCAGTTGGTAACTTGCCTCTCTCGGTGTCCCAGACGCCTCGTGCGGTCTCCGGCTCGCCTCGTCTGGAGTCCTGTCGGCAAGTGAAGGCTTTCTACAGCGACTCAGAAATGAAAGGTGAGCTTCGCATTGCATATTAGTTAGTGTCATTGTCTCCACCTTTGTTTCCACATACACGAACACCAGACATTTGTTTTACTAGTGGACACAATATCCCAGAGTGACGTTCATGTGACGTTACCAGTGGTCACAATATCCCAGAGTGACGTTCATGTGACGTTACCAGTGGTCACAATATCCCAGAGTGACGTTACCAGTGGACACAATATCCCAGAGTGACGTTCATGTGACGTTACCAGTGGACACAATATCCCAGAGTGACGTTCATGTGACGTTACCAGTGGTCACAATATCCCACAGTGACGTTACCAGTGGTCACAATATCCCAGAGTGACGTTCATGTGACGTTACCAGTGGTCACAATATCCCAGAGTGACGTTACCAGTGGTCACAATATCCCAGAGTGACGTTCATGTGACGTTACCAGTGGACACAATATCCCAGAGTGACGTTCATGTGACGTTACCAGTGGTCACAATATCCCAGAGTGACGTTCATGTGACGTTACCAGTGGTCACAATATCCCAGAGTGACGTTACCAGTGGTCACAATATCCCAGAGTGACGTTCATGTGACGTTACCAGTGGACACAATATCCCAGAGTGACGTTCATGTGACGTTACCAGTGGTCACAATATCCCAGAGTGACGTTACCAGTGGACACAATATCCCAGAGTGACGTTCATGTGACGTTACCAGTGGTCACAATATCCCAGAGTGACGTTCATGTGACGTTACCAGTGGTCACAATATCCCAGAGTGACGTTCATGTGACGTTACCAGTGGTCACAATATCCCAGAGTGACGTTACCAGTGGACACAATATCCCAGAGTGACGTTCATGTGACGTTACCAGTGGTCACAATATCCCAGAGTGACGTTCATGTGACGTTACCAGTGGTCACAATATCCCAGAGTGACGTTCATGTGACGTTACCAGTGGTCACAATATCCCAGAGTGACGTTACCAGTGGTCACAATATCCCAGAGTGACGTTCATGTGACGTTACCAGTGGTCACAATATCCCAGAGTGACGTTACCAGTGGTCACAATATCCCAGAGTGACGTTCATGTGACGTTACCAGTGGTCACAATATCCCAGAGTGACGTTCATGTGACGTTACCAGTGGTCACAATATCCCAGAGTGACGTTCATGTGACGTTACCAGTGGACACAATATCCCAGAGTGACGTTCATGTGACGTTACCAGTGGTCACAATATCCCAGAGTGACGTTCATGTGACGTTACCAGTGGTCACAATATCCCAGAGTGACGTTCATGTGACGTTACCAGTGGTCACAATATCCCAGAGTGACGTTACCAGTGGTCACAATATCCCAGAGTGACGTTCATGTGACGTTACCAGTGGTCACAATATCCCAGAGTGACGTTACCAGTGGTCACAATATCCCAGAGTGACGTTACCAGTGGTCACAATATCCCAGAGTGACGTTCATGTGACGTTACCAGTGGTCACAATATCCCAGAGTGACGTTCATGTGACGTTACCAGTGGTCACAATATCCCAGAGTGACGTTCATGTGACGTTACCAGTGGTCACAATATCCCAGAGTGACGTTACCAGTGGACACAATATCCCAGAGTGACGTTCATGTGACGTTACCAGTGGACACAATATCCCAGAGTGACGTTCATGTGACGTTACCAGTGGTCACAATATCCCAGAGTGACGTTACCAGTGGACACAATATCCCAGAGTGACGTTCATGTGACGTTACCAGTGGTCACAATATCCCAGAGTGACGTTCATGTGACGTTACCAGTGGTCACAATATCCCAGAGTGACGTTCATGTGACGTTACCAGTGGTCACAATATCCCAGAGTGACGTTACCAGTGGTCACAATATCCCAGAGTGACGTTCATGTGACGTTACCAGTGGTCACAATATCCCAGAGTGACGTTACCAGTGGTCACAATATCCCAGAGTGACGTTACCAGTGGTCACAATATCCCAGAGTGACGTTCATGTGACGTTACCAGTGGTCACAATATCCCAGAGTGACGTTCATGTGACGTTACCAGTGGTCACAATATCCCAGAGTGACGTTCATGTGACGTTACCAGTGGTCACAATATCCCAGAGTGACGTTACCAGTGGACACAATATCCCAGAGTGACGTTCATGTGACGTTACCAGTGGACACAATATCCCAGAGTGACGTTCATGTGACGTTACCAGTGGTCACAATATCCCAGAGTGACGTTACCAGTGGTCACAATATCCCAGAGTGACGTTCATGTGACGTTACCAGTGGTCACAATATCCCAGAGTGACGTTCATGTGACGTTACCAGTGGTCACAATATCCCAGAGTGACGTTCATGTGACGTTACCAGTGGTCACAATATCCCAGAGTGACGTTCATGTGACGTTACCAGTGGTCACAATATCCCAGAGTGACGTTACCAGTGGTCACAATATCCCAGAGTGACGTTCATGTGACGTTACCAGTGGTCACAATATCCCAGAGTGACGTTCATGTGACGTTACCAGTGGTCACAATATCCCAGAGTGACGTTCATGTGACGTTACCAGTGGACACAATATCCCAGAGTGACGTTCATGTGACGTTACCAGTGGTCACAATATCCCAGAGTGACGTTCATGTGACGTTACCAGTGGTCACAATATCCCAGAGTGACGTTCATGTGACGTTACCAGTGGTCACAATATCCCAGAGTGACGTTACCAGTGGTCACAATATCCCAGAGTGACGTTCATGTGACGTTACCAGTGGTCACAATATCCCAGAGTGACGTTACCAGTGGTCACAATATCCCAGAGTGACGTTACCAGTGGTCACAATATCCCAGAGTGACGTTCATGTGACGTTACCAGTGGGCACAATATCCCAGAGTGACGTTACCAGTGGTCACAATATCCCAGAGTGACGTTCATGTGACGTTACCAGTGGTCACAATATCCCAGAGTGACGTTACCAGTGGTCACAATATCCCAGAGTGACGTTCATGTGACGTTACCAGTGGACACAATATCCCAGAGTGACGTTACCAGTGGACACAATATCCCAGAGTGACGTTCATGTGACGTTACCAGTGGTCACAATATCCCAGAGTGACGTTACCAGTGGTCACAATATCCCAGAGTGACGTTCATGTGACGTTACCAGTGGTCACAATATCCCAGAGTGACGTTCATGTGACGTTACCAGTGGTCACAATATCCCAGAGTGACGTTACCAGTGGTCACAATATCCCAGAGTGACGTTCATGTGACGTTACCAGTGGTCACAATATCCCAGAGTGACGTTACCAGTGGTCACAATATCCCAGAGTGACGTTACCAGTGGTCACAATATCCCAGAGTGACGTTCATGTGACGTTACCAGTGGTCACAATATCCCAGAGTGACGTTCATGTGACGTTACCAGTGGTCACAATATCCCAGAGTGACGTTCATGTGACGTTACCAGTGGTCACAATATCCCAGAGTGACGTTACCAGTGGACACAATATCCCAGAGTGACGTTCATGTGACGTTACCAGTGGACACAATATCCCAGAGTGACGTTCATGTGACGTTACCAGTGGTCACAATATCCCAGAGTGACGTTACCAGTGGACACAATATCCCAGAGTGACGTTCATGTGACGTTACCAGTGGTCACAATATCCCAGAGTGACGTTCATGTGACGTTACCAGTGGTCACAATATCCCAGAGTGACGTTCATGTGACGTTACCAGTGGTCACAATATCCCAGAGTGACGTTACCAGTGGTCACAATATCCCAGAGTGACGTTCATGTGACGTTACCAGTGGTCACAATATCCCAGAGTGACGTTACCAGTGGTCACAATATCCCAGAGTGACGTTACCAGTGGTCACAATATCCCAGAGTGACGTTCATGTGACGTTACCAGTGGTCACAATATCCCAGAGTGACGTTCATGTGACGTTACCAGTGGTCACAATATCCCAGAGTGACGTTCATGTGACGTTACCAGTGGTCACAATATCCCAGAGTGACGTTACCAGTGGACACAATATCCCAGAGTGACGTTCATGTGACGTTACCAGTGGACACAATATCCCAGAGTGACGTTCATGTGACGTTACCAGTGGTCACAATATCCCAGAGTGACGTTACCAGTGGTCACAATATCCCAGAGTGACGTTCATGTGACGTTACCAGTGGTCACAATATCCCAGAGTGACGTTACCAGTGGTCACAATATCCCAGAGTGACGTTCATGTGACGTTACCAGTGGTCACAATATCCCAGAGTGACGTTACCAGTGGTCACAATATCCCAGAGTGACGTTCATGTGACGTTACCAGTGGTCACAATATCCCAGAGTGACGTTCATGTGACGTTACCAGTGGTCACAATATCCCAGAGTGACGTTCATGTGACGTTACCAGTGGACACAATATCCCAGAGTGACGTTCATGTGACGTTACCAGTGGTCACAATATCCCAGAGTGACGTTCATGTGACGTTACCAGTGGTCACAATATCCCAGAGTGACGTTCATGTGACGTTACCAGTGGTCACAATATCCCAGAGTGACGTTACCAGTGGTCACAATATCCCAGAGTGACGTTCATGTGACGTTACCAGTGGTCACAATATCCCAGAGTGACGTTACCAGTGGTCACAATATCCCAGAGTGACGTTACCAGTGGTCACAATATCCCAGAGTGACGTTCATGTGACGTTACCAGTGGGCACAATATCCCAGAGTGACGTTACCAGTGGTCACAATATCCCAGAGTGACGTTCATGTGACGTTACCAGTGGTCACAATATCCCAGAGTGACGTTACCAGTGGTCACAATATCCCAGAGTGACGTTCATGTGACGTTACCAGTGGACACAATATCCCAGAGTGACGTTACCAGTGGACACAATATCCCAGAGTGACGTTCATGTGACGTTACCAGTGGTCACAATATCCCAGAGTGACGTTACCAGTGGTCACAATATCCCAGAGTGACGTTCATGTGACGTTATCAGTGGTCACAATATCCCAGAGTGACGTTCATGTGACGTTACCAGTGGTCACAATATCCCAGAGTGACGTTACCAGTGGACACAATATCCCAGAGTGACGTTCATGTGACGTTACCAGTGGTCACAATATCCCAGAGTGACGTTACCAGTGGTCACAATATCCCAGAGTGAGGTTCATGTGACGTTACCAGTGGACACAATATCCCAGAGTGACGTTACCAGTGGACACAATATCCCAGAGTGACGTTCATGTGACGTTACCAGTGGACACAATATCCCAGAGTGACGTTCATGTGACGTTACCAGTGGTCACAATACCCAGAGTGACGTTACCAGTGGTCACAATATCCCAGAGTGACGTTCATGTGACGTTACCAGTGGACACAATATCCCAGAGTGACGTTACCAGTGGACACAATATCCCAGAGTGACGTTCATGTGACGTTACCAGTGGACACAATATCCCAGAGTGACGTTACCAGTGGACACAATATCCCAGAGTGACGTTCATGTGACGTTACCAGTGGACACAATATCCCAGAGTGACGTTACCAGTGGACACAATATCCCAGAGTGACGTTCATGTGACGTTACCAGTGGTCACAATATCCCAGAGTGACGTTACCAGTGGACACAATATCCCAGAGTGACGTTCATGTGACGTTACCAGTGGTCACAATATCCCAGAGTGACGTTACCAGTGGACACAATATCCCAGAGTGACGTTCATGTGACGTTACCAGTGGTCACAATATCCCAGAGTGACGTTACCAGTGGTCACAATATCCCAGAGTGACGTTCATGTGACGTTACCAGTGGTCACAATATCCCAGAGTGACGTTCATGTGACGTTACCAGTGGTCACAATATCCCAGAGTGACGTTCATGTGACGTTACCAGTGGTCACAATATCCCAGAGTGACGTTCATGTGACGTTACCAGTGGTCACAATATCCCAGAGTGACGTTCATGTGACGTTACCAGTGGTCACAATATCCCAGAGTGACGTTACCAGTGGACACAATATCCCAGAGTGACGTTCATGTGACGTTACCAGTGGTCACAATATCCCAGAGTGACGTTACCAGTGGTCACAATATCCCAGAGTGACGTTCATGTGACTTTGATTCAACGTTATCAACGTTGATGACGTTATTTCACCGTTTAATTTACAATGCCCTTGGACAATATCTGCATATTGAGATATGCAGTAAACAAGTGACTGTGGTGGTAAATGTCTTAACACTGATCAGTCAGGGTAGCAGACAAGCTATAGTGATGCTACCTTATCTTATAGCTATGATCAGTCCGTGTAAGGGGCAAGGTGTTGAACGACTGGTAAGCACAAATAGACGTTACCAGCGGGTAACTGGTAACCCACTTAGACCCAACAGGTCTAACAATCCCCACGTCAAAAAACCATCCACGTAACTTAGCAAATAACGTTGACCAGAGTAAAGAGAGAGTTAGTACACTAAAAATAGGTGATATTGATTATAACTCAATAGCTAAGGTCAATGTTAATAAGGTACGAACTATTGTATGCCAAGATGGTACTCTAGATGGTAACCAAGAGTCAATAGCTCTAAACAATGATGAAATGTAAAATAAGGTAAGAGAGATAAAATTAAAGGTAAGTAATTAGCACTAATTACCTGCCTCAAATGTTACTACTACCAGGAGGAGGTGGAGGAGCTTATTATTAACATCTACATTAACACTACTAAAACATAACAGCTTATAGCTGCTAATTAATGGTAGTAGTTATGTGGTACAAATGAGCGATCTTTTTGCTAGTCACTAAAAATATTTCATGCAATTATGCAATCATTAACGTGCCAAAGAAATAAAAAATAATTGGCATAAATTGATGACCGGCTGATGACGTCATTCACGAATAAAAGGAGAAAACGACAAGCATTAAAAAAAAGGCACTCGAAGTCTCCATTTACACTACTCACATCCCTTCCCCCCCCCCCGTCAACAGAATGGTCTAACCAACCATCCCATACCTTCCCCCCCGTCAACAGAATGAATGGACTCTTTACTAAAGTCTGCCTGTTCTTCAGCACTATTCCTGTTCTTCAGCACTGTGCCTGTTTTTCAGCACTGCGCCTGTTCTTCAGCACTATGCCTGTTCTTCAGCACTATGCCTGTTTTTCAGCACTGCGCCTGTTCTTCAGCACTATGCCTGTTCTTCAGCACTATGCCTGTTCTTCAGCACTGTGCCTGTTTTTCAGCACTGTGCCTGTTCTTCAGCACTATACCTGTTCTTCAGCACTATGCCTGTTCTTCAGCCCTATGCCTGTTCTTAAGCACTGTGCCTGTTCTTCAGCACTATGCCTGTTCTTCAGCACTATGCCTGTTCTTCAGCACTGTGCCTGTTTTTCAGCACTGTGCCTGTTCTTCAGCACTATGCCTGTTCTTCAGCACTATGCCTGTTCTTCAGCCCTATGCCTGTTCTTAAGCACTGTGCCTGTTCTTCAGCACTATGCCTGTTCTTCAGCACTATGCCTGTTCTTCAGCACTGTGCCTGTTTTTCAGCACTGTGCCTGTTCTTCAGCACTATGCCTGTTCTTCAGCACTATGCCTGTTCTTCAGCCCTATGCCTGTTCTTAAGCACTGTGCCTGTTCTTCAGCACTATGCCTGTTCTTCAGCACTATGTCTGTTCTTCAGTACTATGCCTGTTCTTCAGCACTATGCCTGTTCTTCAGTACTATGCCTGTTCTTCAGCACTATGCCTGTTCTTCAGCACTATGCCTGTTCTTCAGCACTATGCCTGTTCTTCAGTACTATGCCTGTTCTTCAGCACTATGCCTGTTCTTCAGCACTATGCCTGTTCTTCAGCACTATGCCTGTTCTTCAGCACTATGCCAGTTCTTCAGCACTATGCCTGTTCTTTAGCACTATGCCTGTTCTTCAGCACTATGCCTGTTCTTCAGCACTATACCTGTTCTTCAGTACTATGCCTGTTTTTCAGCACTATGCCTGTTCTTCAGCACTATGCCTGTTCTTCAGTACTATGCCTGTTCTTCAGCACTATGCCTGTTCTTCAGCACTATGCCTGTTCTTCAGCACTATACCTGTTCTTCAGTATTATGCCTGTTTTTCAGCACTATGCCTGTTCTTCAGCACTATGCCTGTTCTTCAGTACTATGCCTGTTCTTCAGCACTATGCCTGTTCTTCAGCACTATGCCTGTTCTTAAGCACTGTGCCTGTTCTTCAGAACTATGCCTGTTCTTCAGCACTATGCCTGTTCTTCAGTACTATGCCTGTTCTTCAGCACTATGCCTGTTCTTTAGCACTATGCCTGCTCTTCAGTACTATGCCTGTTCTTCAGCACTATGCCTGTTCTTCAGCACTATGCCTGTTCTTCAGCACTATGCCAGTTCTTCAGCACTATGCCTGTTCTTTAGCACTATGCCTGTTCTTCAGCACTATGCCTGTTCTTCAGCACTATACCTGTTCTTCAGTACTATGCCTGTTTTTCAGCACTATGCCTGTTCTTCAGCACTATGCCTGTTCTTCAGTACTATGCCTGTTCTTCAGCACTATGCCTGTTCTTCAGCACTATGCCTGTTCTTCAGTACTATGCCTGTTCTTCAGCACTATGCCTGTTCTTTAGCACTATGCCTGTTCTTCAGCACTATGCCTGTTCTTCAGCACTATGCCTGTTCTTCAGTACTATGCCTGTTATTCAGCACTATGCCTGTTCTTCAGAACTATGCCTGTTCTTCAGTACTATGCCTGTTCTTCAGCACTACGCCTGTTCTTCAGCACTATGTCTGTTCTTCAGCACTATGCCTGTTCTTCAGTACTATGCCTGTACTTCAGCACTATGCCTGTTCTTCAGCACTATGCCTGTTTTTCAGCACTATGCCTGTTCTTCAGTATTATGCCTGTTCTTCAGCACTATGTCTGTTCTTCAGTACTATGCCTGTTCTTCAGTACTATGCCTGTTCTTCAGCACTATGCCTGTTCTTCAGCACTATGCCTGTTCTTCAGTACTATGCCTGTTCTTCAGCACTATGTCTGTTCTTCAGCACTATACCTGTTCTTCAGCACTATACCTGTTCTTCAGCACTATTCCTGTTCTTCAGCACTGTGCCTGATCTCAGGCACTATGCTTGTTCTATAGCACTATGCCTGTTCTTCAGCACTATACCTGTTCTTCAGCACTATGCCTGTTCTTCAGCACTATACCTGTTCTTCAGCACCTTGCCTGCTCTTCATCATTTTGCCTGTTCTTCAGCACTACGCCTGTTCTTCAGCACTATGCCTGTTCTTCAACACTATGCCTGTTCTTCAGCACTATACCAGTTCTTCAGCTCTATGCCTGTTCTTCAACACTTTGCCTGTTCTTCAGCACTATGTTCTTCAACACATTGCCTGTTCTTCAGCACTATGCCTGTTCTTCAACACTTTGCCTGTTCTTCAGCACTATGCCTGTTCTTCAGCACTATGCCAGGTCTTTAGCACTATGCCTGTTCTTCAGCACAATGCCTGTTCTTCAGCATTATGCCTGTTCTTCAGCACTATGCCTGTTCTTCAGCACTATGCCTATTCTTAAACACTTTGCCTGTTCTTCATCATTTTGCCTGTCCTTCAGCACTATGCCTGTTCTTCAACACTATGCCTGTTTTTCAGCACTATGCATGTTCTTCAGCACTATGCCTGTTCTTCAGCACTTTACCTGTTCTTCAACATTTTGCCTGTTCTTCAGCACTATGCCTGTTCTTTAGCCCTATGCCTGTTCTTCAGCACTATGCCTGTTCTTCAGCACTTTGCCTGTTCTTCAGCACTCTGCCTGTTCTGAGCATTATGCCTGTTCTTCAGCACTATGCCTGTTCTTCAGCACTATGCCTGTTCTTCAGCACTATGCCTGTTCTTCAACACTTTGCCTGTTCTTCAGCACTTTGCCTGTTCTTCAGCACTATGCCTGTTCTTCAGCACTTTGCCTGTTCTTCAGCACTATGCCTGTTCTTCAGCACTATGCCTGTTCTTGAACACTATGCCTGTTCTTCAGCACTTTGCCTGTTCTTCAGCACTACGCCTGTTCTTCAGCACTTTGCCTGTTCTTCAGCACTGTGCTTGTTCTTCAGCACTTTACCTGTTCTTCAGCATATGTCTGTTCTTCCGCACTCTGCCTGTTCTTCAGCACTATGCCTGTTCTTCAGCACTATGCCTGTTCTTCAGCACTTTGCCTGTTCTTCAGTACTATGCCTGTTCTGCAGCACTTTGCCTGTTCTTCAGCACTATGCCTGTTCTTCAGCACTTTGCCTGTTCTTCAGCACTACGCCTGTTCTTCAGCACTTTGCCTGTTCTTCAGCACTATGCTTGTTCTTCAGCACTTTACCTGTTCTTCAGCATTTTGCCTGTTCTTCAGCACTTTGCTTGTTCTTCAGCACTATGCCTGTTCTTCAACACTTTGCCTGTTCTTCAGCACTATGCCTTATCTTCAACACTATGCCTGTTCTTCAGCACTTTGCCTGTTCTCCAGCACTCTTCCTGTTCTTCAGCACTATGCCTGTTCTTCAGCACTATGCCTGTTCTGCAGCACTTTGCCTGTTCTTCAGCACTATGCCTGTTCTTCAGCACTTTGCTTGTTCTTCAGCACTATGCCTGTTCTTCAGCACTTTACCTGTTCTTCAACACTATGCCTGTTCTTCATCACTTTACCTGTTCTTCAGAACTATGCCTGTTCTTCAGCACTATGCCTGTTCTTCAACACTATGCCTGTTCTTCAGCACTTTGCCTGTTCTCCAGCCCTCTTTCTGTTCTTCAGCACTATGCCAGTTCTTCAGCACTATGCCTGTTCTTTAGCACTATGCCTGTTATTTAGCACTATGCCTGTTCTTCAGCACTATGCCTGTTCTTCAGCACTATGCCTGTTCTTCAGTACTATGCCTGTTCTTCAGCACTATGCCTGTTCTTCAGCACTATGCCTGTTCTTCAGTACTATGCCTGTTATTCAGCACTATGCCTGTTCTTCAGCACTATGCCTGTTCTTCAGTACTATGCCTGTTCTTCAGCACTATGCCTGTTCTTTAGCACTATGCCTGTTCTTCAGCACTATGCCTGTTCTTCAGCACTATGCCTATTCTTCAGTACTATGCCTGTTCTTCAGCACTATGCCTGTTCTTCAGCACTATGCCTGTTCTTCAGTACTATGCCTGTTCTTCAACACTACGCCTGTTCTTCAGCACTATGTCTGTTCTTCAGCACTATGCCTGTTCTTCAGTACTATGCCTGTACTTCAGCACTATGCCTGTTCTTCAGCACAATGCCTGTTTTTCAGCACTATGCCTGTTCTTCAGTATTATGCCTGTTCTTCAGCACTATGTCTGTTCTTCAGCACTATGCCTGTACTTCAGTACTATGCCTGTTCTTCAGCACTATGCCTGTTCTTCAGCACTATGCCTGTTCTTCAGTACTATGCCTGTTCTTCAGTACTATGCCTGTTCTTCAGCACTATGCCTGTTCTTCAGCACTATACCTGTTCTTCAGCACTATACCTGTTCTTCAGCACTATTCCTGTTCTTCAGCACTGTGCCTGATCTCAGGCACTATGCTTGTTCTATAGCACTATGCCTGTTCTTCAGCACTATACCTGTTCTTCAGCACTATGCCTGTTCTTCAGCACTATACCTGTTCTTCAGCACCTTGCCTGCTCTTCATCATTTTGCCTGTTCTTCAGCACTACGCCTGTTCTTCAGCACTATGTCTGTTCTTCAGCACTATGCATGTTCTTCAGTACTATGCCTGCACTTCAGCACTATGCCTGTTCTTCAGCACTATGCCTGTTTTTCAGCACTGTGCCTGTTCTTCAGTATTATGCCTGTTCTTCAGCACAATGTCTGTTCTTCAGCACTATGCCTGTTCTTCAGTACTATGCCTGTTCTTCAGCACTATGCCTGTTCTTCAGCACTATGCCTGTTCTTCAGTACTATGCCTGTTCTTCAGCACTATGCCTGTTCTTCAGCACTATACCTGTTCTTCAGCACTATACCTGTTCTTCAGCACTATTCCTGTTCTTCAGCACTGTGCCTGATCTCAGGCACTATGCTTGTTCTATAGCACTATGTCTGTTCTTCAGCACTATACCTGTTCTTCAGCGCTCTGTCTGTTCTTCAGCACTTTGGCTGTTCTTCAGCACTCTGCTTGTTCTTCAGCACTTTGCCTGTTCTTCAGCACTATGCCTGTTCTTCAGCACTTTGCTTGTTCTTCAGCACTCTGCCTGTTCTTCAGTACTATCCCTGTTCTTCAGCACTCTGCCTGTTCTTCAGCACTATGCCTGTTCTTCAGCACTTTGCCTGTTCTTCAGCACTATGCCTGTTCTGCAGCACTTTGCCTGTTCTTCAGCATTATGCCTGTTCTTCAGCACTTTGCCTGTTCTTCAGCACTACGACTGCTCTTCAGCACTTTGCC
Source organism: Procambarus clarkii (assembly GCF_040958095.1). Lineage (NCBI taxonomy): Eukaryota > Metazoa > Arthropoda > Malacostraca > Decapoda > Cambaridae > Procambarus > Procambarus clarkii. The sequence continues at coordinate 1,458,744 of NW_027189158.1, read as the reverse complement.
TGTTCTTCAGCACTGTGCTTGTTCTTCAGCACTTTACCTGTTCTTCAGCATATGTCTGTTCTTCAGCACTCTGCCTGTTCTTCAGCACTATGCCTGTTCTTCAGCACTATGCCTGTTCTTCAGCACTTTGCCTGTTCTTCAGCACTATGCCTGTTCTGCAGCACTTTGCCTGTTCTTCAGCATATGCCTGATCTTCAGCACTATGCCTGTTCTTCAGCATGTGCCTGTTCTTCAGCATATGCCTGTTCTTTAGCATATGCCTGTTCTTCAGCAGTTTGCCTGTTCTTCAGCATATGTCTGTTCTTCAGCACTCTGCCTGTTCTTCAGCACTCTGCCTGTTCTTCAGCACTATGCCTGTTCTTCAGCACTTTACATGTTCTTCACCACTATGCCTGTTCTTCAGCACTATGCCTGTTCTTCAGCACTATGCCTGTTCTTCAGCAGTTTGCCTGTTCTTCAGCATATGTCTGTTCTTCAGCACTCTGCCTGTTCTTCAGCACTATGCCTGTTCTTCAGTACTATTCCTGTTCTTCAGCACTATGCCTGTTCCTCAGCACTATGCCTGTTCTTCAGTACTATGCCTGTTCTTCAGCACTGTGCCTGTTCTTCATCACTATGCCTGTTCTTCAGCACTATGCCTGATCTTCAGCACTATGCCTGTTCTTCAGTAGTATGCCTGTTCTTTAGCACTATGCCTGTTCTTCAGCACTATGCCTGTTCTTCAGCACTATGCCTGTTCTTCAGTACTATGCCTGTTCTTCAGCACTATGCCAGTTCTTCAGCACTATGCCTGTTCTTCAGTAGTATGCCTGTTCTTCAGCACTATGCCTGTTCTTAAGCACTATGCCTGTTCTTCAGCACTATGCCTGTTCTTCAGCACTATGCCTGTTCTTCAGTACTATGCCTGTTCTTCAGCACTATGCCTGTTCTTTAGCACTATGCCTGTTCTTCAGCACTATGCCTGTTCTTCAGCACTATGCCTATTCTTCAGTACTATGCCTGTTCTTCAGCACTATGCCTGTTCTTCAGCACTATGCCTGTTCTTCAGTACTATGCCTGTTCTTCAACACTACGCCTGTTCTTCAGCACTATGTCTGTTCTTCAGCACTATGCCTGTTCTTCAGTACTATGCCTGTACTTCAGCACTATGCCTGTTCTTCAGCACAATGCCTGTTTTTCAGCACTATGCCTGTTCTTCAGTATTATGCCTGTTCTTCAGCACTATGTCTGTTCTTCAGCACTATGCCTGTACTTCAGTACTATGCCTGTTCTTCAGCACTATGCCTGTTCTTCAGCACTATGCCTGTTCTTCAGTACTATGCCTGTTCTTCAGCACTATGCCTGTTCTTCAGCACTATACCTGTTCTTCAGCACTATACCTGTTCTTCAGCACTATTCCTGTTCTTCAGCACTATGCTTGTTCTATAGCACTATGCCTGTTTTTCAGCACTATACCTGTTCTTCAGCACTATGCCTGTTCTTCAGCACTATACCTGTTCTTCAGCACCTTGCCTGCTCTTCATCATTTTGCCTGTTCTTCAGCACTACGCCTGTTCTTCAGCACTATGTCTGTTCTTCAGCACTATGCATGTTCTTCAGTACTATGCCTGCACTTCAGCACTATGCCTGTTCTTCAGCACTATGCCTGTTTTTCAGCACTGTGCCTGTTCTTCAGTATTATGCCTGTTCTTCAGCACAATGTCTGTTCTTCAGCACTATGCCTGTTCTTCAGTACTATGCCTGTTCTTCAGCACTATGCCTGTTCTTCAGCACTATGCCTGTTCTTCAGTACTATGCCTGTTCTTCAGCACTATGCCTGTTCTTCAGCACTATACCTGTTCTTCAGCACTATACCTGTTCTTCAGCACTATTCCTGTTCTTCAGCACTGTGCCTGATCTCAGGCACTATGCTTGTTCTATAGCACTATGTCTGTTCTTCAGCACTATACCTGTTCTTCAGCGCTCTGTCTGTTCTTCAGCACTTTGGCTGTTCTTCAGCACTCTGCTTGTTCTTCAGCACTTTGCCTGTTCTTCAGCACTATGCCTGTTCTTCAGCACTTTGCCTGTTCTTCAGCACTCTGCCTGTTCTTCAGTACTATCCCTGTTCTTCAGCACTCTGCCTGTTCTTCAGCACTATGCCTGTTCTTCAGCACTTTGCCTGTTCTTCAGCACTATGCCTGTTCTGCAGCACTTTGCCTGTTCTTCAGCATTATGCCTGTTCTTCAGCACTTTGCCTGTTCTTCAGCACTACGCCTGCTCTTCAGCACTTTGCCTGTTCTTCAGCACTGTGCTTGTTCTTCAGCACTTTACCTGTTCTTCAGCATATGTCTGTTCTTCAGCACTCTGCCTGTTCTTCAGCACTATGCCTGTTCTTCAGCACTATTCCTGTTCTTCAGCACTGTGCCTGATCTCAGGCACTATGCTTGTTCTATAGCACTATGCCTGTTCTTCAGCACTATACCTGTTCTTCAGCACTATGCCTGTTCTTCAGCACTATACCTGTTCTTCAGCACCTTGCCTGCTCTTCATCATTTTGCCTGTTCTTCAGCACTACGCCTGTTCTTCAGCACTATGCCTGTTCTTCAACACTATGCCTGTTCTTCAGCACTATACCAGTTCTTCAGCTCTATGCCTGTTCTTCAACACTTTGCCTGTTCTTCAGCACTATGTTCTTCAACACATTGCCTGTTCTTCAGCACTATGCCTGTTCTTCAACACTTTGCCTGTTCTTCAGCACTATGCCTGTTCTTCAGCACTATGCCAGGTCTTTAGCACTATGCCTGTTCTTCAGCACAATGCCTGTTCTTCAGCATTATGCCTGTTCTTCAGCACTATGCCTGTTCTTCAGCACTATGCCTATTCTTCAACACTTTGCCTGTTCTTCATCATTTTGCCTGTCCTTCAGCACTATGCCTGTTCTTCAACACTATGCCTGTTTTTCAGCACTATGCATGTTCTTCAGCACTATGCCTGTTCTTCAGCACTTTACCTGTTCTTCAACATTTTGCCTGTTCTTCAGCACTATGCCTGTTCTTTAGCCCTATGCCTGTTCTTCAGCACTATGCCTGTTCTTCAGCACTTTGCCTGTTCTTCAGCACTCTGCCTGTTCTGAGCATTATGCCTGTTCTTCAGCACTATGCCTGTTCTTCAGCACTATGCCTGTTCTTCAGCACTATGCCTGTTCTTCAACACTTTGCCTGTTCTTCAGCACTTTGCCTGTTCTTCAGCACTATGCCTGTTCTTCAGCACTTTGCCTGTTCTTCAGCACTATGCCTGTTCTTCAGCACTATGCCTGTTCTTGAACACTATGCCTGTTCTTCAGCACTTTGCCTGTTCTTCAGCACTACGCCTGTTCTTCAGCACTTTGCCTGTTCTTCAGCACTGTGCTTGTTCTTCAGCACTTTACCTGTTCTTCAGCATATGTCTGTTCTTCCGCACTCTGCCTGTTCTTCAGCACTATGCCTGTTCTTCAGCACTATGCCTGTTCTTCAGCACTTTGCCTGTTCTTCAGTACTATGCCTGTTCTGCAGCACTTTGCCTGTTCTTCAGCACTATGCCTGTTCTTCAGCACTTTGCCTGTTCTTCAGCACTACGCCTGTTCTTCAGCACTTTGCCTGTTCTTCAGCACTATGCTTGTTCTTCAGCACTTTACCTGTTCTTCAGCATTTTGCCTGTTCTTCAGCACTTTGCTTGTTCTTCAGCACTATGCCTGTTCTTCAACACTTTGCCTGTTCTTCAGCACTATGCCTTATCTTCAACACTATGCCTGTTCTTCAGCACTTTGCCTGTTCTCCAGCACTCTTCCTGTTCTTCAGCACTATGCCTGTTCTTCAGCACTATGCCTGTTCTGCAGCACTTTGCCTGTTCTTCAGCACTATGCCTGTTCTTCAGCACTTTGCTTGTTCTTCAGCACTATGCCTGTTCTTCAGCACTTTACCTGTTCTTCAACACTATGCCTGTTCTTCATCACTTTACCTGTTCTTCAGAACTATGCCTGTTCTTCAGCACTATGCCTGTTCTTCAACACTATGCCTGTTCTTCAGCACTTTGCCTGTTCTCCAGCCCTCTTTCTGTTCTTCAGCACTATGCCAGTTCTTCAGCACTATGCCTGTTCTTTAGCACTATGCCTGTTATTTAGCACTATGCCTGTTCTTCAGCACTATGCCTGTTCTTCAGCACTATGCCTGTTCTTCAGTACTATGCCTGTTCTTCAGCACTATGCCTGTTCTTCAGCACTATGCCTGTTCTTCAGTACTATGCCTGTTATTCAGCACTATGCCTGTTCTTCAGCACTATGCCTGTTCTTCAGTACTATGCCTGTTCTTCAGCACTATGCCTGTTCTTTAGCACTATGCCTGTTCTTCAGCACTATGCCTGTTCTTCAGCACTATGCCTATTCTTCAGTACTATGCCTGTTCTTCAGCACTATGCCTGTTCTTCAGCACTATGCCTGTTCTTCAGTACTATGCCTGTTCTTCAACACTACGCCTGTTCTTCAGCACTATGTCTGTTCTTCAGCACTATGCCTGTTCTTCAGTACTATGCCTGTACTTCAGCACTATGCCTGTTCTTCAGCACAATGCCTGTTTTTCAGCACTATGCCTGTTCTTCAGTATTATGCCTGTTCTTCAGCACTATGTCTGTTCTTCAGCACTATGCCTGTACTTCAGTACTATGCCTGTTCTTCAGCACTATGCCTGTTCTTCAGCACTATGCCTGTTCTTCAGTACTATGCCTGTTCTTCAGTACTATGCCTGTTCTTCAGCACTATGCCTGTTCTTCAGCACTATACCTGTTCTTCAGCACTATACCTGTTCTTCAGCACTATTCCTGTTCTTCAGCACTGTGCCTGATCTCAGGCACTATGCTTGTTCTATAGCACTATGCCTGTTCTTCAGCACTATACCTGTTCTTCAGCACTATGCCTGTTCTTCAGCACTATACCTGTTCTTCAGCACCTTGCCTGCTCTTCATCATTTTGCCTGTTCTTCAGCACTACGCCTGTTCTTCAGCACTATGTCTGTTCTTCAGCACTATGCATGTTCTTCAGTACTATGCCTGCACTTCAGCACTATGCCTGTTCTTCAGCACTATGCCTGTTTTTCAGCACTGTGCCTGTTCTTCAGTATTATGCCTGTTCTTCAGCACAATGTCTGTTCTTCAGCACTATGCCTGTTCTTCAGTACTATGCCTGTTCTTCAGCACTATGCCTGTTCTTCAGCACTATGCCTGTTCTTCAGTACTATGCCTGTTCTTCAGCACTATGCCTGTTCTTCAGCACTATACCTGTTCTTCAGCACTATACCTGTTCTTCAGCACTATTCCTGTTCTTCAGCACTGTGCCTGATCTCAGGCACTATGCTTGTTCTATAGCACTATGTCTGTTCTTCAGCACTATACCTGTTCTTCAGCGCTCTGTCTGTTCTTCAGCACTTTGGCTGTTCTTCAGCACTCTGCTTGTTCTTCAGCACTTTGCCTGTTCTTCAGCACTATGCCTGTTCTTCAGCACTTTGCTTGTTCTTCAGCACTCTGCCTGTTCTTCAGTACTATCCCTGTTCTTCAGCACTCTGCCTGTTCTTCAGCACTATGCCTGTTCTTCAGCACTTTGCCTGTTCTTCAGCACTATGCCTGTTCTGCAGCACTTTGCCTGTTCTTCAGCATTATGCCTGTTCTTCAGCACTTTGCCTGTTCTTCAGCACTACGACTGCTCTTCAGCACTTTGCCTGTTCTTCAGCACTGTGCTTGTTCTTCAGCACTTTACCTGTTCTTCAGCATATGTCTGTTCTTCAGCACTCTGCCTGTTCTTCAGCACTATGCCTGTTCTTCAGCACTATGCCTGTTCTTCAGCACTTTGCCTGTTCTTCAGCACTATGCCTGTTCTGCAGCACTTTGCCTGTTCTTCAGCATATGCCTGATCTTCAGCACTATGCCTGTTCTTCAGCATGTGCCTGTTCTTCAGCATATGCCTGTTCTTTAGCATATGCCTGTTCTTCAGCAGTTTGCCTGTTCTTCAGCATATGTCTGTTCTTCAGCACTCTGCCTGTTCTTCAGCACTCTGCCTGTTCTTCAGCACTATGCCTGTTCTTCAGCACTTTACATGTTCTTCACCACTATGCCTGTTCTTCAGCACTATGCCTGTTCTTCAGCACTATGCCTGTTCTTCAGCAGTTTGCCTGTTCTTCAGCATATGTCTGTTCTTCAGCACTCTGCCTGTTCTTCAGCACTATGCCTGTTCTTCAGTACTATTCCTGTTCTTCAGCACTATGCCTGTTCCTCAGCACTATGCCTGTTCTTCAGTACTATGCCTGTTCTTCAGCACTGTGCCTGTTCTTCATCACTATGCCTGTTCTTCAGCACTATGCCTGATCTTCAGCACTATGCCTGTTCTTCAGTAGTATGCCTGTTCTTTAGCACTATGCCTGTTCTTCAGCACTATGCCTGTTCTTCAGCACTATGCCTGTTCTTCAGTACTATGCCTGTTCTTCAGCACTATGCCAGTTCTTCAGCACTATGCCTGTTCTTCAGTAGTATGCCTGTTCTTCAGCACTATGCCTGTTCTTAAGCACTATGCCTGTTCTTCAGCACTATGCCTGTTCTTCAGCACTATGCCTGTTCTTCAGTACTATGCCTGTTCTTCAGCACTATGCCTGTTCTTTAGCACTATGCCTGTTCTTCAGCACTATGCCTGTTCTTCAGCACTATGCCTATTCTTCAGTACTATGCCTGTTCTTCAGCACTATGCCTGTTCTTCAGCACTATGCCTGTTCTTCAGTACTATGCCTGTTCTTCAACACTACGCCTGTTCTTCAGCACTATGTCTGTTCTTCAGCACTATGCCTGTTCTTCAGTACTATGCCTGTACTTCAGCACTATGCCTGTTCTTCAGCACAATGCCTGTTTTTCAGCACTATGCCTGTTCTTCAGTATTATGCCTGTTCTTCAGCACTATGTCTGTTCTTCAGCACTATGCCTGTACTTCAGTACTATGCCTGTTCTTCAGCACTATGCCTGTTCTTCAGCACTATGCCTGTTCTTCAGTACTATGCCTGTTCTTCAGCACTATGCCTGTTCTTCAGCACTATACCTGTTCTTCAGCACTATACCTGTTCTTCAGCACTATTCCTGTTCTTCAGCACTATGCTTGTTCTATAGCACTATGCCTGTTTTTCAGCACTATACCTGTTCTTCAGCACTATGCCTGTTCTTCAGCACTATACCTGTTCTTCAGCACCTTGCCTGCTCTTCATCATTTTGCCTGTTCTTCAGCACTACGCCTGTTCTTCAGCACTATGTCTGTTCTTCAGCACTATGCATGTTCTTCAGTACTATGCCTGCACTTCAGCACTATGCCTGTTCTTCAGCACTATGCCTGTTTTTCAGCACTGTGCCTGTTCTTCAGTATTATGCCTGTTCTTCAGCACAATGTCTGTTCTTCAGCACTATGCCTGTTCTTCAGTACTATGCCTGTTCTTCAGCACTATGCCTGTTCTTCAGCACTATGCCTGTTCTTCAGTACTATGCCTGTTCTTCAGCACTATGCCTGTTCTTCAGCACTATACCTGTTCTTCAGCACTATACCTGTTCTTCAGCACTATTCCTGTTCTTCAGCACTGTGCCTGATCTCAGGCACTATGCTTGTTCTATAGCACTATGTCTGTTCTTCAGCACTATACCTGTTCTTCAGCGCTCTGTCTGTTCTTCAGCACTTTGGCTGTTCTTCAGCACTCTGCTTGTTCTTCAGCACTTTGCCTGTTCTTCAGCACTATGCCTGTTCTTCAGCACTTTGCCTGTTCTTCAGCACTCTGCCTGTTCTTCAGTACTATCCCTGTTCTTCAGCACTCTGCCTGTTCTTCAGCACTATGCCTGTTCTTCAGCACTTTGCCTGTTCTTCAGCACTATGCCTGTTCTGCAGCACTTTGCCTGTTCTTCAGCATTATGCCTGTTCTTCAGCACTTTGCCTGTTCTTCAGCACTACGCCTGCTCTTCAGCACTTTGCCTGTTCTTCAGCACTGTGCTTGTTCTTCAGCACTTTACCTGTTCTTCAGCATATGTCTGTTCTTCAGCACTCTGCCTGTTCTTCAGCACTATGCCTGTTCTTCAGCACTATGCCTGTTCTTCAGCACTTTGCCTGTTCTTCAGCACTATGCCTGTTCTGCAGCACTTTGCCTGTTCTTCAGCATATGCCTGATCTTCAGCACTATGCCTGTTCTTCAGCATGTGCCTGTTCTTCAGCATATGCCTGTTCTTTAGCATATGCCTGTTCTTCAGCAGTTTGCCTGTTCTTCAGCATATGTCTGTTCTTCAGCACTCTGCCTGTTCTTCAGCACTCTGCCTGTTCTTCAGCACTATGCCTGTTCTTCAGCACTTTACATGTTCTTCACCACTATGCCTGTTCTTCAGCACTATGCCTGTTCTTCAGCACTATGCCTGTTCTTCAGCAGTTTGCCTGTTCTTCAGCATATGTCTGTTCTTCAGCACTCTGCCTGTTCTTCAGCACTATGCCTGTTCTTCAGTACTATTCCTGTTCTTCAGCACTATGCCTGTTCCTCAGCACTATGCCTGTTCTTCAGTACTATGCCTGTTCTTCAGCACTGTGCCTGTTCTTCATCACTATGCCTGTTCTTCAGCACTATGCCTGATCTTCAGCACTATGCCTGTTCTTCAATAGTATGCCTGTTCTTTAGCACTATGCCTGTTCTTCAGCACTATGCCTGTTCTTCAGCACTATGCCTGTTCTTCAGTACTATGCCTGTTCTTCAGCACTATGCCAGTTCTTCAGCACTATGCCTGTTCTTCAGTAGTATGCCTGTTCTTCAGCACTATGCCTGTTCTTAAGCACTATGCCTGTTCTTCAGCACTATGCCTGTTCTTCAGCACTATGCCTGTTTTTCAGCACTATGCCTGTTCTTCAGCACTATGCCTGTTCTTCAGTACTATGCCTGTTCTTCAGCACTATGCCTGTTCTTCAGCACTATACCTGTTCTTCAGCACTATACCTGTTCTTCAGCACTATTCCTGTTCTTCAGCACTGTGCCTGATCTCAGGCACTATGCTTGTTCTATAGCACTATGCCTGTTCTTCAGCACTATACCTGTTCTTCAGCACTATGCCTGTTCTTCAGCACTATACCTGTTCTTCAGCACCTTGCCTGCTCTTCATCATTTTGCCTGTTCTTCAGCACTACGCCTGTTCTTCAGCACTATGTCTGTTCTTCAGCACTATGCATGTTCTTCAGTACTATGCCTGCACTTCAGCACTATGCCTGTTCTTCAGCACTATGCCTGTTTTTCAGCACTGTGCCTGTTCTTCAGTATTATGCCTGTTCTTCAGCACAATGTCTGTTCTTCAGCACTATGCCTGTTCTTCAGTACTATGCCTGTTCTTCAGCACTATGCCTGTTCTTCAGCACTATGCCTGTTCTTCAGTACTATGCCTGTTCTTCAGCACTATGCCTGTTCTTCAGCACTATACCTGTTCTTCAGCACTATACCTGTTCTTCAGCACTATTCCTGTTCTTCAGCACTGTGCCTGATCTCAGGCACTATGCTTGTTCTATAGCACTATGTCTGTTCTTCAGCACTATACCTGTTCTTCAGCGCTCTGTCTGTTCTTCAGCACTTTGGCTGTTCTTCAGCACTCTGCTTGTTCTTCAGCACTTTGCCTGTTCTTCAGCACTATGCCTGTTCTTCAGCACTTTGCCTGTTCTTCAGCACTCTGCCTGTTCTTCAGTACTATCCCTGTTCTTCAGCACTCTGCCTGTTCTTCAGCACTATGCCTGTTCTTCAGCACTTTGCCTGTTCTTCAGCACTATGCCTGTTCTGCAGCACTTTGCCTGTTCTTCAGCATTATGCCTGTTCTTCAGCACTTTGCCTGTTCTTCAGCACTACGCCTGCTCTTCAGCACTTTGCCTGTTCTTCAGCACTGTGCTTGTTCTTCAGCACTTTACCTGTTCTTCAGCATATGTCTGTTCTTCAGCACTCTGCCTGTTCTTCAGCACTATGCCTGTTCTTCAGCACTATGCCTGTTCTTCAGCACTTTGCCTGTTCTTCAGCACTATGCCTGTTCTGCAGCACTTTGCCTGTTCTTCAGCATATGCCTGATCTTCAGCACTATGCCTGTTCTTCAGCATGTGCCTGTTCTTCAGCATATGCCTGTTCTTTAGCATATGCCTGTTCTTCAGCAGTTTGCCTGTTCTTCAGCATATGTCTGTTCTTCAGCACTCTGCCTGTTCTTCAGCACTCTGCCTGTTCTTCAGCACTATGCCTGTTCTTCAGCACTTTACATGTTCTTCACCACTATGCCTGTTCTTCAGCACTATGCCTGTTCTTCAGCACTATGCCTGTTCTTCAGCAGTTTGCCTGTTCTTCAGCATATGTCTGTTCTTCAGCACTCTGCCTGTTCTTCAGCACTATGCCTGTTCTTCAGTACTATTCCTGTTCTTCAGCACTATGCCTGTTCCTCAGCACTATGCCTGTTCTTCAGTACTATGCCTGTTCTTCAGCACTGTGCCTGTTCTTCATCACTATGCCTGTTCTTCAGCACTATGCCTGATCTTCAGCACTATGCCTGTTCTTCAGTAGTATGCCTGTTCTTTAGCACTATGCCTGTTCTTCAGCACTATGCCTGTTCTTCAGCACTATGCCTGTTCTTCAGTACTATGCCTGTTCTTCAGCACTATGCCAGTTCTTCAGCACTATGCCTGTTCTTCAGTAGTATGCCTGTTCTTCAGCACTATGCCTGTTCTTAAGCACTATGCCTGTTCTTCAGCACTATGCCTGTTCTTCAGCACTATGCCTGTTTTTCAGCACTATGCCTGTTCTTCAGTACTCTGCCTGTTCTTCAGCACTATGCCTGTTCTTCAGCACTGCCTGTTCTTCAGTACTATGCCTGTTCTTCTGCACTATGCCTGTTCTTCAGCACTATGCCTGTTCTTCAGTACTATGCCTGTTCTTCAGCACTGTGCCTGATCTCAGGCACTATGCCTGTTCTTCAGCACTATGCCTGTTCTTCAGCACTATGCCTGTTCTTCAGCACTATACCTGTTCTTCAGCACTATACTTGTTCTTCAGCACCTTGCCTGCTCTTCATCATTTTGCCTGTTCTTCAGCACTATGCCTGTTCTTCAGCACGATGACTGTTCTTCAACACTTGCCTGTTCTTCAGCACTATACCAGTTCTTCAGCTCTATGCCTGTTCTTCAACACTTTGCCTGTTCTTCAGCGCTATGTTCTTCAATACTTTGCCTGTTCTTCAGCACTATGCCTGTTCTTCAGCACGATGACTGTTCTTCAACACTTGCCTGTTCTTCAGCACTATACCAGTTCTTCAGCTCTATGCCTGTTCTTCAACACTTTGCCTGTTCTTCAGCGCTATGTTCTTCAATACTTTGCCTGTTCTTCTGCACTATGCCTGTTCTTCAGCACTATGCCTGTTCTTCAGTACTATGCCTGTTCTTCAGCACTGTGCCTGATCTCAGGCACTATGCCTGTTCTTCAGCACTATACCTGCTCTTCAGCACTATGCCTGTTCTTCAGCACTATACCTGTTCTTCAGCACCTTGCCTGCTCTTCATCATTTTGCCTGTTCTTCAGCACTATGCCTGTTCTTCAGCACGATGACTGTTCTTCAACACTTGCCTGTTCTTCAGCACTATACCAGTTCTTCAGCTCTATGCCTGTTCTTCAACACTTTGCCTGTTCTTCAGCGCTATGTTCTTCAATACTTTGCCTGTTCTTCTGCACTATGCCTGTTCTTCAGCACTATGCCTGTTCTTCAGTACTATGCCTGTTCTTCAGCACTGTGCCTGATCTCAGGCACTATGCCTGTTCTTCAGCACTATACCTGCTCTTCAGCACTATGCCTGTTCTTCAGCACTATACCTGTTCTTCAGCACCTTGCCTGCTCTTCATCATTTTGCCTGTTCTTCAGCACTATGCCTGTTCTTCAGCACGATGACTGTTCTTCAACACTTGCCTGTTCTTCAGCACTATACCAGTTCTTCAGCTCTATGCCTGTTCTTCAACACTTTGCCTGTTCTTCAGCGCTATGTTCTTCAATACTTTGCCTGTTCTTCAGCACTATGCCTGTTCTTCAACACTTTGCCTGTTCTTCATCATTTTGCCTGTCCTTCAGCACTATGCCTTTTCTTCAACACTATGCATGTTTTTCAGCACTATGCATGTTCTTCAGCACTATGCCTGTTCTTCAGCACTTTACCTGTTCTTCAACGATTTGCCTGTTCTTCAGCACTATGCCTGTTCTTCAGCACTATGCCTATTCTTCAGCACTATGCCTGTTCTTCAGCACTTTGCCTGTTCTTCAGCACTCTGACTGTTCTTAGCACTATGCCTGTTCTTCAGCACTATGCCTGTTCTTCAGCACTATGCCTGTTATTCAGCACTATGCCTGTTCTACAACACTTTGCCTGTTCTTCAGCACTTTGCCTGTTCTTCAGCACTATGCCTGTTCTTCAGCACTTTGCCTGTTCTTCAGCACTATGCCTGTTTTTCAGCACTATGCCTGTTCTTCAGCACTATGCCTGTTCTTCATCATTTTGCCTGTTCTTCAGCACTATGCCTGTTCTTCAGCACTATGCCTGTTCTTCAGCACTATGCCTGTTCTTCAGCACTTTGCCTGTTCTTCAACACTTTGCCTGTTCTTCAGCACTATGCCTGTTCTTCAACACTAAGCCTGTTCTTCAGCACTATGCCTGTTCTTCAGCACTATGCCTGTTCTTCAGCAATATACCTGTTCTTCAGCACTATACCTGTTTTACAGCAACATGCCTGTTCTTCAGCACTTTGCCTGTTCTTCAGCACTATGCCTGTTCTTCAGCACTATGCCTGTTCTTGAACACTATGCCTGTTCTTCAGCACTCTGCTTGTTTTTCAGCACTCTGCCTGTTCTTCAGCACTTTGCCTGTCTGTTCTTCAGCACTATGCTTGTTCTTCAGCACTATGCCTGTTTTTCAGCACTATGCCTGTTCTTCAGCACTATGCCTGTTCTTCATCATTTTGCCTGTTCTTCAGCACTATGCCTGTTCTTCAGTACTATGCCTGTTCTTCAGCACTGTGCCTGATCTCAGGCACTATGCCTGTTCTTCAGCACTATACCTGCTCTTCAGCACTATGCCTGTTCTTCAGCACTATACCTGTTCTTCAGCACCTTGCCTGCTCTTCATCATTTTGCCTGTTCTTCAGCACTATGCCTGTTCTTCAGCACGATGACTGTTCTTCAACACTTGCCTGTTCTTCAGCACTATACCAGTTCTTCAGCTCTATGCCTGTTCTTCAACACTTTGCCTGTTCTTCAGCGCTATGTTCTTCAATACTTTGCCTGTTCTTCAGCACTATGCCTGTTCTTCAACACTTTGCCTGTTCTTCATCATTTTGCCTGTCCTTCAGCACTATGCCTTTTCTTCAACACTATGCATGTTTTTCAGCACTATGCATGTTCTTCAGCACTATGCCTGTTCTTCAGCACTTTACCTGTTCTTCAACGATTTGCCTGTTCTTCAGCACTATGCCTGTTCTTCAGCACTATGCCTATTCTTCAGCACTATGCCTGTTCTTCAGCACTTTGCCTGTTCTTCAGCACTCTGACTGTTCTTAGCACTATGCCTGTTCTTCAGCACTATGCCTGTTCTTCAGCACTATGCCTGTTATTCAGCACTATGCCTGTTCTACAACACTTTGCCTGTTCTTCAGCACTTTGCCTGTTCTTCAGCACTATGCCTGTTCTTCAGCACTTTGCCTGTTCTTCAGCACTATGCCTGTTTTTCAGCACTATGCCTGTTCTTCAGCACTATGCCTGTTCTTCATCATTTTGCCTGTTCTTCAGCACTATGCCTGTTCTTCAGCACTATGCCTGTTCTTCAGCACTATGCCTGTTCTTCAGCACTTTGCCTGTTCTTCAACACTTTGCCTGTTCTTCAGCACTATGCCTGTTCTTCAACACTAAGCCTGTTCTTCAGCACTATGCCTGTTCTTCAGCACTATGCCTGTTCTTCAGCAATATACCTGTTCTTCAGCACTATACCTGTTTTACAGCAACATGCCTGTTCTTCAGCACTTTGCCTGTTCTTCAGCACTATGCCTGTTCTTCAGCACTATGCCTGTTCTTGAACACTATGCCTGTTCTTCAGCACTCTGCTTGTTTTTCAGCACTCTGCCTGTTCTTCAGCACTTTGCCTGTCTGTTCTTCAGCACTATGCTTGTTCTTCAGCACTATGCCTGTTTTTCAGCACTATGCCTGTTCTTCAGCACTATGCCTGTTCTTCATCATTTTGCCTGTTCTTCAGCACTATGCCTGTTCTTCAGCACTATGCCTGTTCTTCAGCACTATGCCTGTTTTTCAGCACTATGCCTGTTCTTCAGTACTCTGCCTGTTCTTCAGCACTATGCCTGTTCTTCAGCACTGCCTGTTCTTCAGTACTATGCCTGTTCTTCTGCACTATGCCTGTTCTTCAGCACTATGCCTGTTCTTCAGTACTATGCCTGTTCTTCAGCACTGTGCCTGATCTCAGGCACTATGCCTGTTCTTCAGCACTATGCCTGTTCTTCAGCACTATGCCTGTTCTTCAGCACTATACCTGTTCTTCAGCACTATACTTGTTCTTCAGCACCTTGCCTGCTCTTCATCATTTTGCCTGTTCTTCAGCACTATGCCTGTTCTTCAGCACGATGACTGTTCTTCAACACTTGCCTGTTCTTCAGCACTATACCAGTTCTTCAGCTCTATGCCTGTTCTTCAACACTTTGCCTGTTCTTCAGCGCTATGTTCTTCAATACTTTGCCTGTTCTTCAGCACTATGCCTGTTCTTCAGCACGATGACTGTTCTTCAACACTTGCCTGTTCTTCAGCACTATACCAGTTCTTCAGCTCTATGCCTGTTCTTCAACACTTTGCCTGTTCTTCAGCGCTATGTTCTTCAATACTTTGCCTGTTCTTCTGCACTATGCCTGTTCTTCAGCACTATGCCTGTTCTTCAGTACTATGCCTGTTCTTCAGCACTGTGCCTGATCTCAGGCACTATGCCTGTTCTTCAGCACTATACCTGCTCTTCAGCACTATGCCTGTTCTTCAGCACTATACCTGTTCTTCAGCACCTTGCCTGCTCTTCATCATTTTGCCTGTTCTTCAGCACTATGCCTGTTCTTCAGCACGATGACTGTTCTTCAACACTTGCCTGTTCTTCAGCACTATACCAGTTCTTCAGCTCTATGCCTGTTCTTCAACACTTTGCCTGTTCTTCAGCGCTATGTTCTTCAATACTTTGCCTGTTCTTCTGCACTATGCCTGTTCTTCAGCACTATGCCTGTTCTTCAGTACTATGCCTGTTCTTCAGCACTGTGCCTGATCTCAGGCACTATGCCTGTTCTTCAGCACTATACCTGCTCTTCAGCACTATGCCTGTTCTTCAGCACTATACCTGTTCTTCAGCACCTTGCCTGCTCTTCATCATTTTGCCTGTTCTTCAGCACTATGCCTGTTCTTCAGCACGATGACTGTTCTTCAACACTTGCCTGTTCTTCAGCACTATACCAGTTCTTCAGCTCTATGCCTGTTCTTCAACACTTTGCCTGTTCTTCAGCGCTATGTTCTTCAATACTTTGCCTGTTCTTCAGCACTATGCCTGTTCTTCAACACTTTGCCTGTTCTTCATCATTTTGCCTGTCCTTCAGCACTATGCCTTTTCTTCAACACTATGCATGTTTTTCAGTACTATGCATGTTCTTCAGCACTATGCCTGTTCTTCAGCACTTTACCTGTTCTTCAACGATTTGCCTGTTCTTCAGCACTATGCCTGTTCTTCAACACTAAGCCTGTTCTTCAGCACTATGCCTGTTCTTCAGCACTATGCCTGTTCTTCAGCAATATACCTGTTCTTCAGCACTTTACCTGTTCTTCAACGATTTGCCTGTTCTTCAGCACTTTGCCTGTTCTTCAGCACTATGCCTGTTCTTCAGCACTATGCCTGTTCTTGAACACTATGCCTGTTTTTCAGCACTCTGCTTGTTTTTCAGCACTCTGCCTGTTCTTCAGCACTTTGCCTGTCTGTTCTTCAGCACTATGCTTGTTCTTCAGCACTATGCCTGTTTTTCAGCACTATGCCTGTTCTTCAGCACTATGCCTGTTCTTCATCATTTTGCCTGTTCTTCAGCACTATGCCTGTTCTTCAGCACTATGCCTGTTCTTCAGCACTATGCCTGTTCTTCAGCACTTTGCCTGTTCTCCAGCCCTCTTTCTGTTCTTCAGCACTATGCCAGTTCTTCAGCACTATGCCTGTTCTTTAGCACTATGCCTGTTATTTAGCACTATGCCTGTTCTTCAGCACTATGCCTGTTCTTCAGCACTATGCCTGTTCTTCAGTACTATGCCTGTTCTTCAGCACTATGCCTGTTCTTCAGCACTATGCCTGTTCTTCAGTACTATGCCTGTTCTTCAGCACTATGCCTGTTCTTCAGCACTATGCCTGTTCTTCAGTACTATGCCTGTTCTTCAGCACTATGCCTGTTCTTTAGCACTATGCCTGTTCTTCAGCACTATGCCTGTTCTTCAGCACTATGCCTATTCTTCAGTACTATGCCTGTTCTTCAGCACTATGCCTGTTCTTCAGCACTATGCCTGTTCTTCAGTACTATGCCTGTTCTTCAACACTACGCCTGTTCTTCAGCACTATGTCTGTTCTTCAGCACTATGCCTGTTCTTCAGTACTATGCCTGTACTTCAGCACTATGCCTGTTCTTCAGCACAATGCCTGTTTTTCAGCACTATGCCTGTTCTTCAGTATTATGCCTGTTCTTCAGCACTATGTCTGTTTTTCAGCACTATGCCTGTTCTTCAGTACTATGCCTGTTCTTCAGCACTATGCCTGTTCTTCAGCACTATGCCTGTTCTTCAGTACTATGCCTGTTCTTCAGCACTATGCCTGTTCTTCAGCACTATACCTGTTCTTCAGCACTATACCTGTTCTTCAGCACTATTCCTGTTCTTCAGCACTGTGCCTGATCTCAGGCACTATGCTTGTTCTATAGCACTATGCCTGTTCTTCAGCACTATACCTGTTCTTCAGCACTATGCCTGTTCTTCAGCACTATACCTGTTCTTCAGCACCTTGCCTGCTCTTCATCATTTTGCCTGTTCTTCAGCACTACGCCTGTTCTTCAGCACTATGTCTGTTCTTCAGCACTATGCCTGTTCTTCAGTACTATGCCTGCACTTCAGCACTATGCCTGTTCTTCAGCACTATGCCTGTTTTTCAGCACTATGCCTGTTCTTTAGTATTATGCCTGTTCTTCAGCACAATGTCTGTTCTTCAGCACTATGCCTGTTCTTCAGTACTATGCCTGTTCTTCAGCACTATGCCTGTTCTTCAGCACTATGCCTGTTCTTCAGTACTATGCCTGTTCTTCAGCACTATGCCTGTTCTTCAGCACTATACCTGTTCTTCAGCACTATACCTGTTCTTCAGCACTATTCCTGTTCTTCAGCACTGTGCCTGATCTCAGGCACTATGCTTGTTCTATAGCACTATGTCTGTTCTTCAGCACTATACCTGTTCTTCAGCGCTCTGTCTGTTCTTCAGCACTTTGGCTGTTCTTCAGCACTCTGCTTGTTCTTCAGCACTTTGCCTGTTCTTCAGCACTATGCCTGTTCTTCAGCACTTTGCCTGTTCTTCAGCACTCTGCCTGTTCTTCAGTACTATGCCTGTTCTTCAGCACTCTGCCTGTTCTTCAGCACTCTGCCTGTTCTTCAGCACTATGCCTGTTCTTCAGCACTTTGCCTGTTCTTCAGCACTATGCCTGTTCTGCAGCACTTTGCCTGTTCTTCAGCATTATGCCTGTTCTTCAGCACTTTGCCTGTTCTTCAGCACTACGCCTGTTCTTCAGCACTTTGCCTGTTCTTCAGCACTGTGCTTGTTCTTCAGCACTTTACCTGTTCTTCAGCATATGTCTGTTCTTCCGCACTCTGCCTGTTCTTCAGCACTATGCCTGTTCTTCAGCATTATGCCTGTTCTTCAGCACTTTGCCTGTTCTTCAGCACTATGCCTGTTCTGCAGCACTTTGCCTGTTCTTCAGCACTATGCCTGTTCTTCAGCACTTTGCCTGTTCTTCAGCACTACGCCTGTTCTTCAGCACTTTGCCTGTTCTTCAGCACTATGCTTGTTCTTCAGCACTTTACCTGTTCTTCAGCATTTTGCCTGTTCTTCAGCACTTTGCTTGTTCTTCAGCACTATGCCTGTTCTTCAACACTTTGCCTGTTCTTCAGCACTATGCCTTATCTTCAACACTATGCCTGTTCTTCAGCACTTTGCCTGTTCTCCAGCACTCTTCCTGTTCTTCAGCACTATGCCTGTTCTTCAGCACTATGCCTGTTCTGCAGCACTTTGCCTGTTCTTCAGCACTATGCCTGTTCTTCAGCACTTTGCTTGTTCTTCAGCACTATGCCTGTTCTTCAGCACTTTACCTGTTCTTCAACACTATGCCTGTTCTTCATCACTTTACCTGTTCTTCAGAACTATGCCTGTTCTTCAGCACTATGCCTGTTCTTCAACACTATGCCTGTTCTTCAGCACTTTGCCTGTTCTCCAGCCCTCTTTCTGTTCTTCAGCACTATGCCAGTTCTTCAGCACTATGCCTGTTCTTTAGCACTATGCCTGTTATTTAGCACTATGCCTGTTCTTCAGCACTATGCCTGTTCTTCAGCACTATGCCTGTTCTTCAGTACTATGCCTGTTCTTCAGCACTATGCCTGTTCTTCAGCACTATGCCTGTTCTTCAGTACTATGCCTGATATTCAGCACTATGCCTGTTCTTCAGCACTATGCCTGTTCTTCAGTACTATGCCTGTTCTTCAGCACTATGCCTGTTCTTTAGCACTACGGCTGTTCTTCAGCACTATGCCTGTTCTTCAGCACTATGCCTATTCTTCAGTACTATGCCTGTTCTTCAGCACTATGCCTGTTCTTCAGCACTATGCCTGTTCTTCAGTACTATGCCTGTTCTTCAACACTACGCCTGTTCTTCAGCACTATGTCTGTTCTTCAGCACTATGCCTGTTCTTCAGTACTATGCCTGTACTTCAGCACTATGCCTGTTCTTCAGCACAATGCCTGTTTTTCAGCACTATGCCTGTTCTTCAGTATTATGCCTGTTCTTCAGCACTATGTCTGTTCTTCAGCACTATGCCTGTTCTTCAGTACTATGCCTGTTCTTCAGCACTATGCCTGTTCTTCAGCACTATGCCTGTTCTTCAGTACTATGCCTGTTCTTCAGCACTATGCCTGTTCTTCAGCACTATACCTGTTCTTCAGCACTATACCTGTTCTTCAGCACTATTCCTGTTCTTCAGCACTGTGCCTGATCTCAGGCACTATGCTTGTTCTATAGCACTATGCCTGTTCTTCAGCACTATACCTGTTCTTCAGCACTATGCCTGTTCTTCAGCACTATACCTGTTCTTCAGCACCTTGCCTGCTCTTCATCATTTTGCCTGTTCTTCAGCACTACGCCTGTTCTTCAGCACTATGTCTGTTCTTCAGCACTATGCATGTTCTTCAGTACTATGCCTGCACTTCAGCACTATGCCTGTTCTTCAGCACTATGCCTGTTTTTCAGCACTGTGCCTGTTCTTCAGTATTATGCCTGTTCTTCAGCACAATGTCTGTTCTTCAGCACTATGCCTGTTCTTCAGTACTATGCCTGTTCTTCAGCACTATGCCTGTTCTTCAGCACTATGCCTGTTCTTCAGTACTATGCCTGTTCTTCAGCACTATGCCTGTTCTTCAGCACTATACCTGTTCTTCAGCACTATACCTGTTCTTCAGCACTATTCCTGTTCTTCAGCACTGTGCCTGATCTCAGGCACTATGCTTGTTCTATAGCACTATGTCTGTTCTTCAGCACTATACCTGTTCTTCAGCGCTCTGTCTGTTCTTCAGCACTTTGGCTGTTCTTCAGCACTCTGCTTGTTCTTCAGCACTTTGCCTGTTCTTCAGCACTATGCCTGTTCTTCAGCACTTTGCCTGTTCTTCAGCACTCTGCCTGTTCTTCAGTACTATCCCTGTTCTTCAGCACTCTGCCTGTTCTTCAGCACTATGCCTGTTCTTCAGCACTTTGCCTGTTCTTCAGCACTATGCCTGTTCTGCAGCACTTTGCCTGTTCTTCAGCATTATGCCTGTTCTTCAGCACTTTGCCTGTTCTTCAGCACTACGCCTGCTCTTCAGCACTTTGCCTGTTCTTCAGCACTGTGCTTGTTCTTCAGCACTTTACCTGTTCTTCAGCATATGTCTGTTCTTCAGCACTCTGCCTGTTCTTCAGCACTATGCCTGTTCTTCAGCACTATGCCTGTTCTTCAGCACTTTGCCTGTTCTTCAGCACTATGCCTGTTCTGCAGCACTTTGCCTGTTCTTCAGCATATGCCTGATCTTCAGCACTATGCCTGTTCTTCAGCATGTGCCTGTTCTTCAGCATATGCCTGTTCTTTAGCATATGCCTGTTCTTCAGCAGTTTGCCTGTTCTTCAGCATATGTCTGTTCTTCAGCACTCTGCCTGTTCTTCAGCACTCTGCCTGTTCTTCAGCACTATGCCTGTTCTTCAGCACTTTACATGTTCTTCACCACTATGCCTGTTCTTCAGCACTATGCCTGTTCTTCAGCACTATGCCTGTTCTTCAGCAGTTTGCCTGTTCTTCAGCATATGTCTGTTCTTCAGCACTCTGCCTGTTCTTCAGCACTATGCCTGTTCTTCAGTACTATTCCTGTTCTTCAGCACTATGCCTGTTCCTCAGCACTATGCCTGTTCTTCAGTACTATGCCTGTTCTTCAGCACTGTGCCTGTTCTTCATCACTATGCCTGTTCTTCAGCACTATGCCTGATCTTCAGCACTATGCCTGTTCTTCAGTAGTATGCCTGTTCTTTAGCACTATGCCTGTTCTTCAGCACTATGCCTGTTCTTCAGCACTATGCCTGTTCTTCAGTACTATGCCTGTTCTTCAGCACTATGCCAGTTCTTCAGCACTATGCCTGTTCTTCAGTAGTATGCCTGTTCTTCAGCACTATGCCTGTTCTTAAGCACTATGCCTGTTCTTCAGCACTATGCCTGTTCTTCAGCACTATGCCTGTTTTTCAGCACTATGCCTGTTGTTAAGTACTCTGCCTGTTCTTCAGCACTATGCCTGTTCTTCAGCACTATGCCTGTTCTTCAGTACTATGCCTGTTCTTCTGCACTATGCCTGTTCTTCAGCACTATGCCTGTTCTTCAGTACTATGCCTGTTCTTCAGCACTGTGCCTGATCTCAGGCACTATGCCTGTTCTTCAGCACTATGCCTGTTCTTCAGCACTATGCCTGTTCTTCAGCACTATACCTGTTCTTCAGCACTATACTTGTTCTTCAGCACTATTCCTGTTCTTCAGCACTGTGCCTGATCTCAGGCACTATGCCTGTTCTTCAGCACTATACCTGCTCTTCAGCACTATGCCTGTTCTTCAGCACTATACCTGTTCTTCAGCACCTTGCCTGCTCTTCATCATTTTGCCTGTTCTTCAGCACTATGCCTGTTCTTCAGCACGATGACTGTTCTTCAACACTTGCCTGTTCTTCAGCACTATACCAGTTCTTCAGCTCTATGCCTGTTCTTCAACACTTTGCCTGTTCTTCAGCGCTATGTTCTTCAATACTTTGCCTGTTCTTCAGCACTATTCCTGTTCTTCAACACTTTGCCTGTTCTTCATCATTTTGCCTGTCCTTCAGCACTATGCCTTTTCTTCAACACTATGCATGTTTTTCAGCACTATGCATGTTCTTCAGCACTATGCCTGTTCTTCAGCACTTTACCTGTTCTTCAACGATTTGCCTGTTCTTCAGCACTATGCCTGTTCTTCAGCACTATGCCTATTCTTCAGCACTATGCCTGTTCTTCAGCACTTTGCCTGTTCTTCAGCACTCTGACTGTTCTTAGCACTATGCCTGTTCTTCAGCACTATGCCTGTTCTTCAGCACTATGCCTGTTATTCAGCACTATGCCTGTTCTACAACACTTTGCCTGTTCTTCAGCACTTTGCCTGTTCTTCAGCACTATGCCTGTTCTTCAGCACTTTGCCTGTTCTTCAGCACTATGCCTGTTCTTGAACACTATGCCCGTTCTTCAGCACTCTGTTTTTCAGCACTCTGCCTGTTCTTCAGCACTTTACCTGTTCTTCAGCATTTTGCCTGTTCTTCAGCACTATGCCTGTTCTTCAGCGCTCTGTCTGTTCGTCAGCGTTTTGGCTCTTCTTCAGCACTCTGCCTGTTCTTCAGCACTTTACCTGTTCTTCAGCTTTATGCCTGTTCTTCAGCACTTTACCTGTTCTTCAGCACTTTGCCTGTTCTTCAGCACTTTGCCATTTCTTCAGCACTATGCCTGTTCTTCAGCGCTCTGTCTGTTCTTCAGCACTTTGGCTGTTCTTCAGCACTCTGCTTGTTCTTCAGCACTTTGCCTGTTCTTCAGCACTATGCCTGTTCTTCAGCACTTTGCCTGTTCTTCAGCACTCTGCCTGTTCTTCAGTACTATGCCTGTTCTTCAGCACTCTGCCTGTTCTTCAGCACTCTGCCTGTTCTTCAGCACTATGCCTGTTCTTCAGCACTATGCCTGTTCTTCAGCACTTTGCCTGTTCTTCAGCACTATGCCCGTTCTTCAGCACTCTTCCTGTTCTTCAGCACTCTGCCTGTTCTTCAGCACTCTGCCTGTTCTTCAGCACTCTGCCTGTTCTTCAGCACTATGCCTGTTCTTCAGCATATGCCTGATCTTCAGCACTATGCCTGTTCTTCAGCATGTGCCTGTTCTTCAGCATATGCCTGTTCTTTAGCATATGCCTGTTCTTCAGCAGTTTGCCTGTTCTTCAGCATATGTCTGTTCTTCAGCACTCTGCCTGTTCTTCAGCACTCTTCCTGTTCTTCAGCACTATGCCTGTTCTTCAGCACTTTACATGTTCTTCAGCACTATGCCTGTTCTTCAGCACTATGCCTGTTCTTCAGCACTATGCCTGTTCTTCAGTACTATGCCTGTTCTTCAGCACTATGCCTGTTCCTCAGCACTATGCCTGTTCTTCAGTACTATGCCTGTTCTTCAGCACTGTGCCTGTTCTTCAGCACTATGCCTGTTCTTCAGCACTATGCCTGTTCTTCAGCACTATGCCTGTTCATCAGTAGTATGCCTGTTCTTTAGCACTATGCCTGTTCTTCAGCACTATGCCTGTTCTTCAGCACTATGCCTGTTCTTCAGTACTATGCCTGTTCTTCAGCACTATGCCTGTTCTTCAGCACTATGCCTGTTCTTCAGCACTATGCCTGTTCTTCAGCACTATGCCTGTTCTTCAGCACTATGCCTGTTCTTGAGTACTATGCCTGTACTTCAGCACTATGCCTGTTCTTCAGCACTATGCCTGTTTTTCAGCACTATGCCTGTTCTTCAGTACTCTGCCTGTTCTTCAGCACTATGCCTGTTCTTCAGCACTATGCCTGTTCTTCAGTACTATGCCTGTTCTTCAGCACTATGCCTGTTCTTCAGCACTATGCCTGTTCTTCAGTACTATGCCTGTTCTTCAGCACTGTGCCTGATCTCAGGCACTATGTCTGTTCTTCAGCACTATGCCTGTTCTTCAGCACAATGCCTGTTCTTCAGCACTATACCTGTTCTTCAGCACTATACCTGTTCTTCAGCACTATTCCTGTTCTTCAGCACTGTGCCTGATCTCAGGCACTATGCCTGTTCTTCAGCACTATGCCTGTTCTTCAGCATTATACCTGTTCTTCAGCACTATGCCTGTTCTTCAGCACTATACCTGTTCTTCAGCACTATGCCTGTTCTTCAGCACTATACCTGTTCTTCAGCACCTTGCCTGCTCTTCATCATTTTGCCTGTTCTTCAGCACTATGCTTGTTCTTCAGCACAATGCCTGTTCTTCAACACTATGCCTGTTCTTCAGCACTATACCAGTTCTTCAGCTCTATGCCTGTTCTTCAACACTTTGCCTGTTCTTCAGCACTATGTTCTTCAATACTTTGCCTGTTCTTCAGCACTATGCCTGTTCTTCAACACTTTGCCTGTTCTTCATCATTTTGCCTGTCCTTCAGCACTATGCCTGTTCTTCAACACTATGCCTGTTTTTCAGCACTATGCATGTTCTTCAGCACTATTCCTGTTCTTCAGCAATTTACCTGTTCTTCAACGATTTGCCTGTTCTTCAGCACTATGCCTGTTCTTCAGCACTATGCCTGTTCTTCAGCACTATGCCTGTTCTTCAGCACTTTGCCTGTTCTTCAGCACTCTGCCTGTTCTTAGCACTATGCCTGCTCTTCAGCACTATGACTGTTCTTCAGCACTATGCCTGTTCTTCAGCACTATGCCTGTTCTTGAACACTATGCCTGTTCTTCAGCACTCTGCTTGTTTTTCAGCACTCTGCCTGTTCTTCAGCACTTTGCCTGTTTGTTATTCAGCACTATGCTTGTTCATCAGCACTATGCCTGTTCTTCAGCACTATCCCTATTCTTCATCATTTTGCCTGTTCTTCAGCACTATGCCTGTTTTTCAGCACTATGCCTGTTCTTCAGCACTATGCCTGTTCTTCAGCACTTTGCCTGTTCTTCAACACTTTGCCTGTTCTTCAGCACTATGCCTGTTCTTCAACACTGTGCCTGTTCTTCAGCACTATGCCTGTTCTTCAGCACTCTGCCTGTTCTTCAGCACTATACCTGTTCTTCAGCACTATTCCTGTTTTACAGCACTATGCCTGTTCTTCAGCACTATACCTGTTTTACAGCACTATGCCTGTTCTTCAGCACTATGCCTGTTCTTCAGCACTATTCCTGTTTTACAGCACTATGCCTGTTCTTCAGCACTATGCCTGTTCTTCAACACTTTGCCTGTTCTTCAGCACTTTGCCTATTCTTCAGCACTATGCCTGTTCTTCTTCACTTTGCCTGTTCTTCAGAACTATGCCTGTTCTACAGCACTATGCCTGATCTTCATCACTATGCCTGTTCTTCAGCACTTTGCCTGTTTTTCAGCACTATGCCTGTTCTTCAGCACTATGCCTGTTCTGCGGCACTTTGCCTGTTCTTCAGCACTATGCCTGTTCTTCAGCACTTTGCCTGTTCTTCAGCACTATGCCTGTTCTTCAGCACTTTGCCGGTTCTTCAGCACTATGCCTGTTCTTCAGCACTTTACCTGTTCTTCAGCATTTTGCCTGTTCTTCAGCACTATGCCTGTTCTTCAGCGCTCTGTCTGTTCTTTAGCACTTTGGCTGTTCTTCAGCACTCTGCCTGTTCTTCAGCACTTTACCTGTTCTTCAGCTTTATGCCTGTTCTTCAGCACTTTACCTGTTCTTCAGCACTTTGCCTGTTCTTCACTATACCTGTAGTGTTCTTTAGCACTTTGGCTGTTCTTCAGCACTCTGCCTGTTCTTCAGCACTTTTCCTGTTCTTCAGCTTTATGCCTGTTCTTCAGCACTTTATCTGTTCTTCAGCACTATGCCTGTTCTTCAGCGCTCTGTCTGTTCTTCAGCACTTTGGCTGTTCTTCAGCACTCTGCCTGTTCTTCAGCACTATGCCTGTTCTTCAGCATATGCCTGTTCTTCAGCATATGCCTGTTCTTTAGCATATGCCTGTTCTTCAGCAGTTTGCCTGTTCGTCAGCATATGTCTGTTCTTCAGCACTCTGCCTGTTCTTCAGCACTATGCCTGTTCTTCAGCACTATGCCTGTTCTTCAGCACTTTACATGTTCTTCAGCACTATGCCTGTTCTTCAGCACTATGCCTGTTCTTCAGCACTATGCCTGTTCTTCAGCACTATGCCTGTTCTTCAGCATATGCCTGTTCTTTAGCATATGTCTGTTCTTCATCAGTTTGCCTGTTCTTCAGCATATGTCTGTTCTTCAGCACTCTGCCTGTTCTTCAGCACTATGCCTGTTCTTCAGCACTATGCCTGTTCTTCAGCACTCTGCCTGTTCTTCAGCACTCTGCCTGTTCTTCAGCACTCTGCCTGTTCTTCAGCACTCTGCCTGTTCTTCAGCACTATGCCTGTTCTTCACTACTTTGCCTGTTCTTCAGCACTATGCCTGTTCTCCAGCACTCTTCCTGTTCTTCAGCAATATGCCTGTTCTTCACTACTTTGCCTGTTTTCCAGCACTCTTCCTGTTCTTCAGCACTATGCCTGTTCTTCAGCACTATACCTGTTCTACATCACTATACCTGTTTTACAGCACTATGCCTGTTCTTCTGCACTATGCCTGTTTTACAGCACTATGCCTGTTCTTCAGCACTATGCCTGTTCTTCAGCACTATTCCTGTTTTACAGCACTATGCTTGTTCTTCAGCACTATGCCTGTTCTTCAGCACTTGGCCTGTTCTTCAACACTATGCCTGTTCTTCAACACTTTGCCTGTTCTTCAGCACTTTGCTTATTCTTCAGCACTATGCCTGTTCTTCTTCACTTTGCCTGTTCTTCAGAACTATGCCTGTTCTTCAGCACTATGCCTGATCTTCAACACTATGCCTGTTCTTCAGCACTTTGCCTGTTTTTCAGCACTATGCCTGTTCTTCAGCACTATGCCTGTTCTGCAGCACTTTGCCTGTTCTTGAGCACTATGCCTGTTTTACAGCACTATGCCTGTTCTTCAGCACTATGCCTGTTCTTCAGCACTATTCCTGTTTTACAGCACTATGCTTGTTCTTCAGCACTATGCCTGTTCTTCAGCACTTGGCCTGTTCTTCAACACTATGCCTGTTCTTCACCACTTTGCCTGTTCTTCAGCACTTTGCTTATTCTTCAGCACTATGCCTGTTCTTCTTCACTTTGCCTGTTCTTCAGAACTATGCCTGTTCTTCAGCACTATGCCTGATCTTCAGCACTCTGCCTGTTCTTCAGCACTTTGCCTGTTCTTCAGCACTATGCCTGTTCTTCAGTACTTTGCCTGTTCTTCAACACTTTGCCTGTTCTTCAGCACTTTGCTTATTCTTCAGCACTATGCCTGTTCTTCTTCACTTTGCCTGTTCTTCAGAACTATGCCTGTTCTTCAGCACTATGCCTGTTCTTCAGCACTATGCCTATTCTGCAGCACTTTGCCTGTTCTTGAGCACTATGCCTGTTCTTCAGCACTTTGCCTGTTCTTCAGCACTATGCCTGTTCTTCAGCACTTTGCCGGTTCTTCAGCACTATGCCTGTTCTTCAGCACTTTACCTGTTCTTCAGCATTTTGCCTGTTCTTCAGCACTATGCCTGTTCTTCAGCGCTCTGTCTGTACTTTAGCACTTTGGCTGTTCTTCAGCACTCTGCCTGTTCTTCAGCACTTTACCTGTTCTTCAGCTTTATGCATGTTCTTCAGCACTTTACCTGTTCTTCAGCACTTTGCCTGTTCTTCAGCACTTTGCCTGTTCTTCAGCACTATGACTGTTCTTCAACGCTCTGTCTGTTCTTCAGCACTTTGGCTGTTCTTCAGCACTCTGCCTGTTCTTCAGCACTTTGCCTGTTCTTCAGCACTATGCCTGTTCTTCAGTACTTTGCCTGTTCTTCAGCACTATGCCTGTTCTTCAGCACTTTGGCTGTTCTTCAGCACTTTGCCTACTCTTCAGCACTCTGCCTGTTCTTCAGTACTATGCCTGTTCTTCAGCACTCTGCCTGTTCTTCAGCACTCTGCCTGTTCTTCAGCACTATGCCTGTTCTTCAGCACTATGCCTGTTCTTCAGCACTATGCCTGTTCTTCAGCACTTTTCCTGTTCTTCAGCACTATGCCTGTTCTTCAGCACTTTTCCTGTTCTTCAGCACTCTGCCTGTTCTTCAGCACTCTGCCTGTTCTTCAGCACTCTGCCTGTTCTTCAGTACTACGCCTGTTCTTCAGCATATGCCTGTTCTTCAGCACTATGCCTGTTCTTCAGCATATGCCTGTTCTTCAGCATATGCCTGTTCTTTAGCATATGCATGTTCTTCAGCAGTTTGCCTGTTCGTCAGCATATGTCTGTTTTTCAGCACTCTGCCTGTTCTTCAGCACTATGCCTGTTCTTCAGCACTATGCCTGTTCTTCAGCACTTTACATGTTCTTCAGCACTATGCCTGTTCTTCAGCACTATGCCTGTTCTTCAGCACTATGCCTGTTCTTCAGCACTATGCCTGTTCTTCAGCATATGCCTGTTCTTTAGCATATGCCTGTTCTTCATCAGTTTGCCTGTTCTTCAGCATATGTCTGTTCTTCAGCACTCTGCCTGTTCTTCAGCACTATGCCTGTTCTTCAGCACTCTGCCTGTTCTTCCGCACTCTGCCTGTTCTTCAGCACTTCCTGTTCTTCAGCACTCTGCCTGTTCTTCAGCACTATGCCTGTTCTTCAGCACTATGCCTGTTCTTCAGCACTATGCCTGTTCTTCACTACTTTGCCTGTTCTTCAGCACTATGCCTGTTCTCCAGCACTCTTCCTGTTCTTCAGCAATATGCCTGTTCTTCACTACTTTGCCTGTTTTCCAGCACTCTTCCTGTTCTTCAG
Organism: Procambarus clarkii; assembly: GCF_040958095.1. Lineage (NCBI taxonomy): Eukaryota > Metazoa > Arthropoda > Malacostraca > Decapoda > Cambaridae > Procambarus > Procambarus clarkii. Next base: position 1,430,233 of record NW_027189158.1, on the reverse strand, counting down.
CACTATGCCTGTTCTTCAGCACTATGCCTGTTCTTAAACACTTTGCCTGTTCTTCAACACTTAGCCTGTTCTTCAACACTTTGCCTGTTCTTCAACACTTAGCCTGTTCTTCAACACTTTGCCTGTTATTTCCTGTGTTTACCAAAATATATTAAGCCAATGCCGATCTCGTTTAAAACAACCTGCTTTGCCCGTTTTATTAGTTTAATGGTATAAATACATTGCTACCCAGTCACATTAACTTAGTCAAAATATAATTTGCATGGACTAAAACGAGTAAATATAAACATAAGTAAGATAAGCTGTGGCGTGTTGATAAGACTGTGTATGCGAGCCAGACCTTCAGGTAGGACCTGTGGCGTGTTGATAAGACTGTGTATGCGAGCCAGACCTTCACGTAGGACCTGTGGCGTGTTGATAAGACTGTGTATGCGAGGCAGACCTTCAGGTAGGACCTGTGGCGTGTTGATAAGACTGTGTATGCGAGCCAGACCTTCAGGTAGGACCTGTGGCGTGTTGATAAGACTTTGTATGCGAGCCAGACCTTCAGGTAGGACCTGTGGCGTGTTGATAAGACTGTGTATGCGAGCCAGACCTTCAGGTAGGACCTGTGGCGTGTTGATAAGACTGTGTATGCGAGCCAGACCTTCAGGTAGGACCTGTGGCGTGTTGATAAGACTGTGTATGCGAGCCAGACCTTCAGGTAGGACCTGTGGCATGTTGATAAGACTGTGTATGCGTGCCAGACCTTCAGGTAGGACCTGTGGCGTGTTGATAAGACTGTGTATGCGAGCCAGACCTTCAGGTAGGACCTGTGGCGTGTTGATAAGACTGTATGCGAGCCAGACCTTCAGGTAGGACCTGTGGCGTGTTGGTAAGACTGTATGCGAGGCAGACCTTCAGGTAGGACCTGTGGCGTGTTGATAAGACTGTGTATGCGAGCCAGACCTTCAGGTAGGACCTGTGGCGTGTTGATAAGACTGTGTATGCGAGCCAGACCTTCAGGTAGGACCAGTGGCGTGTTGATAAGACTGTGTATGCGAGCCAGACCTTCAGGTAGGACCTGTGGCGTGTTGATAAGACTGTGTATGCGAGCCAGACCTTCAGGTAGGACCTGTGGCGTGTTGATAAGACTGTGTATGCGAGGCAGACCTTCAGGTAGGACCTGTGGCGTGTTGATAAGACTGTGTATGCGAGCCAGACCTTCAGGTAGGACCTGTGGCGTGTTGATAAGACTTTGTATGCGAGCCAGACCTTCAGGTAGGACCTGTGGCGTGTTGATAAGACTGTGTATGCGAGCCAGACCTTCAGGTAGGACCTGTGGCGTGTTGATAAGACTGTGTATGCGAGCCACACCTTCAGGTAGGACCTGTGGCGTGTTGATAAGACTGTGTATGCGAGCCACACCTTCAGGTAGGACCTGTGGCGTGTTGATAAGACTGTGTATGCGAGCCACACCTTCAGGTAGGACCTGTGGCGTGTTGATACGACTGTGTATGCGAGCCAGACCTTCAGGTAGGACCTGTGGCGTGTTGATAAGACTGTGTATGCGTGCCAGACCTTCAGGTAGGACCTGTGGCGTGTTGATAAGACTGTGTATGCGAGCCAGACCTTCAGGTAGGACCTGTGGCGTGTTGATAAGACTGTATGCGAGCCAGACCTTCAGGTAGGACCTGTGGCGTGTTGGTAAGACTGCATGCGAGGCAGACCTTCAGGTAGGACCTGTGGCGTGTTGATAAGACTGTGTATGCGAGCCAGACCTTCAGGTAGGACCTGTGGCGTGTTGATAAGACTGTGTATGCGAGCCAGACCTTCAGGTAGGACCAGTGGCGTGTTGATAAGACTGTGTATGCGAGCCAGACCTTCAGGTAGGACCTGTGGCGTGTTGATAAGACTGTATGCGAGCCAGAGCTTCAGGTAGGACCTGTGGCGTGTTGGTAAGACTGTATGCGAGGCAGACCTTCAGGTAGGACCTGTGGCGTGTTGATAAGACTGTGTATGCGAGCCACACCTTCAGGTAGGACCTGTGGCGTGTTGATAAGACTGTGTATGCGAGCCACACCTTCAGGTAGGACCTGTGGCGTGTTGATAAGACTGTGTATGCGAGCCAGACCTTCAGGTAGGACCAGTGGCGTGTTGATAAGACTGTGTATGCGAGCCAGACCTTCAGGTAGGACCTGTGGCGTGTTGATAAGACTGTGTATGCGAGCCAGACCTTCATGTAGGACCTGTGGCGTGTTGATAAGACTGTGTATGCGAGCCAGACCTTCATGTAGGACCTGTGGCGTGTTGATACGACTGTGTATGCGAGCCAGACCTTCAGGTAGGACCTGTGGCGTGTTGATAAGACTGTATGCGAGCCAGACCTTCAGGTAGGACCTGTGGCGTGTTGATAAGACTGTGTATGCGAGCCAGACCTTCAGGTAGGACCTGTGGCGTGTTGATACGACTGTGTATGCGAGCCAGACCTTCAGGTAGGACCTGTGGCGTGTTGATAAGACTATGCGAGCCAGACCTTCAGGTAGGACCTGTGGCGTGTTGATAAGACTGTGTATGCGAGCCAGACCTTCAGGTAGGACCTGTGGCGTGTTGATAAGACTTTGTATGCGAGCCAGACCTTCAGGTAGGACCTGTGGCGTGTTGGTAAGACTGTATGCGAGGCAGACCTTCAGGTAGAACCTGTGGCGTGTTGGTAAGACTGTATGCGAGGCAGACCTTCAGGTAGGACCTGTGGCGTGTTGATAAGACTGTGTATGCGAGCCAGACCTTCAGGTAGGACCTGTGGCGTGTTGATAAGACTGTATGCGAGCCAGACCTTCAGGTAGGACCTGTGGCGTGTTGATAAGACTGTGTATGCGAGCCAGACCTTCAGGTAGGACCTGTGGCGTGTTGGTAAGACTGTATGCGAGCCAGACCTTCAGGTAGGACCTGTGGCGTGTTGATAAGACTGTATGCGAGCCAGACCTTCAGGTAGGACCTGTGGCGTGTTGATAAGACTGTATGCGAGCCAGACCTTCAGGTAGGACCTGTGGCGTGTTGGTAAGACTGTATGCGAGCCAGACCTTCAGGTAGGACCTGTGGCGTGTTGATAAGACTGTATGCGAGCCAGACCTTCAGGTAGGACCTGTGGCGTGTTGATAAGACTGTGTATGCGAGCCAGACCTTCAGGTAGGACCTGTGGCGTGTTGATAAGACTGTGTATGCGAGCCAGACCTTCAGGTAGGACCTGTGGCGTGTTGATAAGACTGTATGCGAGCCAGACCTTCAGGTAGGACCTGTGGCGTGTTGATAAGACTGTGTATGCGAGCCAGACCTTCAGGCAGGACCTGTGGCGTGTTGATAAGACTGTATGCGAGCCAGACCTTCAGGTAGGACCTGTGGCGTGTTGATAAGACTGTGTATGCGAGCCAGACCTTCATGTAGGACCTGTGGCGTGTTGATAAGACTGTGTATGCGAGCCAGACCTTCAGGTAGGACCTGTGGCGTGTTGATAAGACTGTGTATGCGAGCCAGACCTTCAGGTAGGACCGGGGAGTAAACTGTAACACACACAGATCCACCTGCTATCATAAACCTGTGACAAGTTAACAACAATAATATTACTGTATATAAATAAAATAATAAGGGTTCCGGTAGTACAGTCGGGCTCGTTCTCGACGCACGATCAAGAATTCCGGGTTCGAATCTCAGGACAGAAATAATTTCATTTCACCTAATGCGTCTGTTCACCTAGCAGTAAGTAGGTACTCAGGAGTTAGTAAGCTTGTTATGGATGTTGTATCCTAAGGGGGTCGGTAATTCCCCCCCTGGGGGTGGGGGGGTCCTCGATATAAGCCTACCGTATTCATATACGGTAGGACCTGTATTCATATACGGTAGGACACACTCTGGCTTCCTGTCCCTCGACACAATGATTTATTATAATTTTAATTAAAATTATTAGAAGTAATAGTGCAGATATTTGAACTGGTTAACATACCCTACTGGAACCAGTTGGACTGGTTCACATACCCTACTGGAACCAGTTGGACTGGTTCACATACCCTACTGGAACCAGTTGGACTGGTTCACATACCCTACTGGAACCAGTTGGACTGGTTCACATACCCTACTGGAACCAGTTGGACTGGTTCACATACCCTACTGGAACCAGTTGGACTGGTTCATATACCCTACTGGAACCAGTTGGACTGGTTCATATACCCTACTGGAACCAGTTGGACTGGTTCACATACCCTACTGGAACCAGTTGGACTGGTTCACATACCCTACTGGAACCAGTTGGACTGGTTCACATACCCTACTGGAACCAGTTGGACTGGTTCAAATTCACTGGCCAACTTCTTAACTGTTTAAGGGCTCGGGGGACCAACTTCTTAACTGTTTGAGGGCTCGAGGGGCCCAACTTCTTAACTGTTTGAGGGCTCGGGGAGCCAACTTCTTAACTGTTTAAGGGCTCGGGGGACCAACTTCTTAACTCTTTGAGGGCTCGAGGGGCCAACTTCTTAACAGTTTAAGGGCTCGGGGGCAAACTTTTTAACGGTTTAGGAGCTCGGGGGCCAACTTCTTAACTGTTTGAGGGGCTCGGGGGCCAACTTCTTAACGGTTTATGGGCTCCGAGGCCAACTTCTTAACTGTTTAAGGGCTTGGGGGCCAACTTCTTAACTGTTTGAGGGCTCGGGGGCAACTTCTTAACTGTTTATGGGATAGGGGGCCAACTTCTTAACTGTTTGAGGGCTCTGGGGCCAACTTCTTAACTGTTTGAGGGCTCTGGGGCCTACTTCTTAACGGTATAAGAGTTCGAGGGCCAACTTCTTAACAGTTTGAGAGCTCGGGGGCCAACTTCTTAACTGTTTACTGGTTCGAGGGCCAACTTCTTTACTATTTTTTAGCTCGAGGGCCAAAATCATAACTGGTTATAGGCTCGGAGGGCCAACTTCTTCACTATTATTGGACTCGGGGGGGCCAACTTCTTAACTATTTACGGGCTCAGGGGCCCAACTTCTTCACTGTTTATGGGCGCGGGGACCAACTTCTTAACTGTTTATTGGCTCGAGGGCCAACTTCTTCACTTTTTGGGGGTTCGGGGGCCAACTTCTTAACTGTTTATGGGCTCGGGGGCCAACTTCTTAACTGTTTATGGGCTCGGGGGCCAACTTCTTAACTGTTTGAGGGCTCGAGGGGCCAACTTCTTAACTGTTTGAGGGCTCGGGGAGAAAACTTCTTAACTGTTTAAGGGCTCGGGGGGACCAACTTCTTAACTGTTTAAGGGCTCGGGGAGCCAACCACTTAACAGTTTAAGGGCTCAAGGGCCAACTTCTTAACGGTTTAAGAGCTCGGGGGCCAACTTCCTAACTGTTTGAGGGGCTCGGGGGCCAACTTCTTAACGGTTTATGGACTCCGAGGCCAACTTCTTAACTGTTTAAGGGCTTGGGGGCCAACTTCTTAACTGTTTGAGGGCTTGGGGGCCAACTTCTTAACAGTTTGTGGGCTCCAGGGCCACCTTCTTAATTGTTTAAGGGCTTGGGGGCCTACTTATTAACGGTTTATGGGCTCGGGGGCCAACTTCTTAACTGTTTAAGGGCTCGGGGGCAACTTCTTTACTGTTTATGGGCTCGGGGGCCAACTTCTTAACTGTTTGAGGGCTATGAGGCCAACTTCTTAACTGTTTGAGGGTTCTGGGGCCTACTTCTTAACGGTATAAGAGCTCGGGGGCTAACTTCTTAACTGTTTGAGAGCTCGGGGGCCAACTTCTTAACTGTTTATTGGGTCGAGGGCCAACTTCTTTACTATTTTTGGGCGCGGGGGCCAAATTCTTAACTGGTTATAGGCTCGGGGGACAACTTCTTCACTATTATTGGACTCGGGGGGGCCAACTTTTTCAATTTTTATGGGTTCAGGGGCCAACTTCTTAACAGTTTGTGGGCTCGGGGGTCAACTTCTTAAGTATTTATGGGCTTGAGGGCCACGTTCTTAACAGTTTGTGGGCTCGGAGGCCAACTTCTTCACTATTTTTAGGCTCGCGGGCCAACTTCTTGACTGTTTATGGACTCGGGAACCAATTTCTGCACTGTTTATGGGCTTGGGGGCCAACTTCTTAACTGTATAAGGGCTTGGGGGCCAACTTCTTATCTGTTTATGGGCTCGGGGGCAAACTTTTTAATTGTTTATGGGCTCGGGGGCAAAGTTCTTAACTGTTTATGGGCTCAGGGCCGACTTCTTAACTGTTTATGGGCTCAGGGCCGACTTCTTAACTGTTTATGGGCTCGGAGGCCAATTTCTTAACTGTTTATGGGCTTAGGGGCAAACGTCTTGCCTATTTATTGGCTCAGGGCCAACTTTTCAATAGTTTTTGGAATCGGGGGCCAACTTCTTCACTGTTTATGGGCTCAGGGCCAACATCTTAAGTGTTTATGGGCTCGGGGGTCAACTTCTTAACTGTTTATAGGCTCGGGGCCCAACTTCTAAACTATTTATTATCTCGGGGGCCAGCTTCTTAAATGTTTATGGGCTCGGGGACAAACTTCTTAACTGTTTATGGGCTCGAGGACAAACTTCTTAACTGTTTATGGGCTCGGGTCCCCACTTCTTAATAGTTAATATGCTCGGGGACCATCTTCTTAATTGTTTATGGGTTCAGGGTCCACCTTCTTAACTGTTTATAAGCTCGGTGGCCAACTTCATAACTGTTTATTAGCTCGGGGACCAACTTCTTAACAGTTTATGGGCTCAAGGACCCACTTCTTAACTTTTTATGGGCTAGGGGCCAACTTCTTGTTTTTGGGCTCGGGGACCGTCTTCTTAACTGTTTAAAGGCTCAGGGGAAAACTTCTTAACTGTTTAACTGTTCGGGGGCCAACTTTCTAACTGTTTAACAATTCGTGGGCCAACTTCTTCAATGTTTATGGGCTCGAGGGCCCACCTTCTTCGCTGTTTATTGGCTCGAGGGCCAACTTTCTCACTATTTTTGGCTCGGGGGCCAACTTTTTCACTATTTTTGGGTTTGGGGGGGCCAACTTCTTAACTATTTACGGGCTCAGGGGCCAACTTCTTCACAGTTTATGGGCGCAGGGACCAACTTCTTAACTGTTTATTGGCTCGAGTGCCAACTTCTTCACTATTTTTGGGCTCGGGGGCCAACTTCTTAACTGTTTATGGGCTCCGGGGCCAACTTCCTAATTGTTTATGGGTTCTGGGGCCAACTTTTTAACAGTTTGTGGGCTCTGGAGCCAACTTCTAAAGTGTTTATTGGCTCAAGGGCCAACTTCTTCACTTTTTTGGGGCTCGGGAGCCAACTTCTTAACTATTTATGAACCAGGGGCCAACTTCTTCACTATTTATGGGCTCGAGGCCAACTTCTTAACTGTTTATTGGATCGAGGGCCAACTTCTTCACTATATTGAGCTCGGGGGGCCAACTTCTTAACTGTTTATTGGCTCGAGGGCCAACTTCTTCACTATTTTTGGGCTCGTGGGCCAAATTCTTAACTGGTTATAGGCTCTGGGGCCAACTTCTTCACTTTTTTTGGACTTAGGGGCCAACTTCGTAACTGTTTATTGGCTCGAAGGCTAACTTCTTCGCTATGTTTTAGCTCGGGGGCCAACTTCTTAACTATTTATTGGCTCGTCGGCCAAATTCTTCGCTATTTTCGGGCGCGGGGGCCAACTTCTTAACTGTTTGTGAACCATGGGCCAACTTCTTCACTATTTTTGGGCTCGTGGGCCAACTTCTTAACTGTTTATTAGCTCGAGGGCCAACTTCTTCATTATTTTTGGGCTCGAGGGCCAACTTCTTCACTATTTTTGGGCTCGGGGGCCAACTTCTTAACTGTTTATTAGCACAGGGGCCAGCTTCTTAACTGTTTATGGGCTCGGGGACCGTTTTTTTAACTGTTTATGGGCTCAGGGGCCAAATTCTTAACTGTTTATGACTTCGATTGCCAACTTCTTAACTGTTTATGGGCTCGAGGACAAACTTCTTAACTGTTTATGGAATCGGGGGCCATCTTCTTAACTGTTTATGGGCTCGGGGGCCAACCTTTTTACTGTTTATGGGCTCGGGGCCAACTTCTTAACTGTTTTTGGGTTCGGGGGCCAACTTCTTAACTGTGTATGGGCTCGGGTCCCAATTTCTTAACTGTTTATGTGCTCGAGGGCTACCTTCTTCACTGTTTATTGGGTTCAGGAGCCACCTTCTTAACTGTTTATAGGCTCTGGGGCCAACTTCATAACTGTTTATTAGCTCGGGGGCCAACTTCTTCACTATTTTTTAGCTCGGGGGGCCAACTTCCTAACTGTTTATTAGCTCGGGGCCACCTTCTTAACTGTTTATGGGCTCGAGGACAAACTTCTTAACTGTTTATAGGCTCTGGGGCCACCTTCTTAACTGTTTATGGGCTCGGGGGCCAACTTCTTAACTGTTTATGGGCTCCGGGGCCAACTTCTTAATTGTTTATGGGTTCAGGGGCCAACTTTTTAACAGTTTGTGGGCTCTGGAGCCAACTTCTAAAGTGTTTATTGGCTCAAGGGCCAACTTCTTCACTTTTTTGGGGCTCGGGAGCCAACTTCTTAACTGTTTATTGGATCGAGGGCCAACGTCTTCACTATTTTTTGCTCGGACGGCCAACTTCTTAACTGTTTATTGGCTCGAGGGCCAAATTCTTCGCTATTTTTTAGCTCGGGGGCCAACTTCTTAACTGTTTATTAGCTCGGGGCCACCTTCTTAACTGTTTATAAGCTCGGGGGCCAACATCATAACTGTTTATTATCTCGGGGACCAACTTCTTAACAGTTTATGGGCTCGGGGACGCACTTCTTAACTTTTTATGGGCTAGGGGCCAACTTCTTAATGGTTTTTGGGCTCGGGGACCGTCTTCTTAACTGTTTATGGGCTCAGGGGCCAACTTCTTAACTGTTTAACTGTTTGGGGGCCAACTTCTTAACTGTTTAACTGTTCGGGGGGCCAACTTCTTCAATGTTTATGAGCTCGAGGGGCCAACTTCTTAACTGTTTAACTGTTTGGGGCCAACTTCTTCAATGTTTATGGGCTCGAGGGGCCAACTTCTTCACTGTTTATTGGCTCAAGGGCTAACTTATTCACTATTTTTGGCTCGGGGGGCCAACTTCTTAACTGTTTATTGGCTCGAGGGCCAACTTCTTCACTATTTTTGGGCTCGGGGGCAAAATTCTAAACTGGTTATAAGCCCGAGGGCCAACTTCTTCACTATTTTTGGGCTCGGGGGCCAAATTCTAAACTGGTTATAGGCTCGTGGGCCAACTTCTTCACTATTTTTTAACTCGGAGGGGGGGCAACTTCTTAACTATTTACGGGCTGAGGGGCCAACTTCTTAACTGTTTATGGGCTTGGGGCCAACTTCTTAATTGTTTATGGGTTAAGGGGCCAACTTTTTAACAGTTTGTGGGCTCGGGAGCCAACTTCTAAAGTGTTTATTGGCTCAAGGGCCAACTTCTTCACTATTTTCGGGCTCCGGAGCCAACTTCTTAACTATTTATGAACCAGAGGCCAACTTCTTCACTATTTTTGGGCTCGGGGCCAACTTCTTAACTGTTTATTGGCTCGAGGGCCAACTTCTTCACTATTTTTGGCTCGGGGGACCAGCTTCTTAACTGTTTATTGGCTCGAGGGCCAACTTCTTCACTATTTTTGGGCTCGGGGCCAACTTCTTAACTGTTTATTAGCACAGGGGCCAGCTTCTTAACTGTTTATGGGCTCAGGGGCCAAATTCTTAACTGTTTATGAGTTCGATTGCCAACTTCTTAACTGTTTATGGGCTCGAGGACAAACTTTTTAACTGTTTATGGGCTCGTGGGCCAACTTTTTAACTGTTAATGGGCTCGGGGACCATCTTCTTAACTGTTTATGGGCTCGGGGGGCCAACGTCTTTAATGTTTATGGGCTCGGGGCCAACTTCTTAACTGTTTTTGGGTTCGGGGGCCAACTTCATAACTATGTATGGGCTCGGGTGCCAACTTCTTAACTGTTTATGTGCTCGAGGGCTACCTTCTTCACTGTTTATTGGGTTCAGGGGCCACCTTCCTAACTGTTTATAGGCTCAGGGGCCAACTTCATAACTGTTTATTAGCTCGGGGCCAACTTCTTAACTGTTTATTGGCTCGAGGGCCAACTTCTTCACTATTTTTTAGCTCGGGGGGCCAACTTCTTAACTGTTTTTTGGGTTCAGGTGCCACCTTCTTAACTGTTATAAGCTCGGGGGCCAACTTCATAACTGTTTATTATCTCGGGGACCAACTTCTTAACAGTTTATGGGCTCGGGGACCCACTTCTTAACTTTTTATGGGCTAGGGGCCAACTTCTTAATTGTTTTTGGGCTCGGGGACCGTCTTCTTAACTTTTTATGGGCACAGGGGCAAATTTTTTAACTGTTTAACTTTTCGGGGGCCAACTTCTTAACTGTTTAACTGTTCGGGGGCCAACTTCTTAACTGTTTAACTGTTCGGGGGCCAACTTCTTCAATGTTTATGAGCTCGAGGGCCAACTTCTTAACTGTTTAACTGTTCGGGGCCAACTTCTTCAATGTTTATGGGCTCGAGGGGCCAACTTCTTCACTGTTTATTGGCTCGAGGGCCAACTTCTTAACTGTTTATTGGCTCGAGGGCCAACTTCTTCACTATTTTTGGCTCGGGGGGCCAGCTTCTTAACTGTTTATTGGCTCGAGGGCCAACTTCTTCACTATTTTTGGGCTCGGGGGCCAACTTCTTAACTGTTTATTGGCTCGGGGGCCAACTTCTTAACTGTTTATGGGCTCAGGGGCCAACTTCTTAACTGTTTATTTGCTCTGGGGCCAACTTCTTAATTGTTTAGGGGTTCAGGGGCCAACTTTTTCACAGTTTGTGGGCTCGGGAGCCAACTTCTAAAGTGTTTATTGGCTCAAGGGCCAACTTCTTCACTTTTTGGGGGCTCGAGAGCCAACTTCTTAACTATTTATGATCCAGGGGCCAACTTCTTTACTATTTTTAGGCTCGGGGCCAACTTCTTAAGTGTTTATTGGCTCGAGGGCCAACTTCTTCACTATTTTTGGCACGGGGGGCCAACTTCTTAACTGTTAATTGGCTCGAGGGCCAACTTCTTCACTATTTTTGGGCTCGGGGGCCAAATTCTTAACTGGTTATAGGCTCTGGGGCCAACTTCTTCACTATTTTTGGACTCAGGGGCCACCTTCTTAACTGTTTATTGGCTCGAAGGCCAACTTCTTCACTAAATTGCGCTCGGGGGCCAAATTCTTAACTGTTTATTGGCTAGAGGGTCAACTTCTTAACTATTTATGAACCATGGGCCAACTTCTTCACTATTTTTGGGCCCGGGGCCAACTTATTAACTGTTTATTGGCTCGAGGGCCAACTTCTTCACTATTTTTGGGCTCGGGGGCAAACTTCTTAACTGTTTGTGGGCTGTAGGGCCAACTTCTTAACTGTTTATGGGCTCGGGGGCCAACTTCTTCACTGTTTATGGGCTCGGGGGCCAACTTCTTAATTGTTTATGGGTTCAGGGGCCAACTTCTTAACAGTTTGTTTTCTCCGGGGCCAATTTGTTAAGTGTTTATTGGCCCGAGGGCCAATTTCTTTACTATTTTTGGGCTCGGGAGCAACCTTCTTAACTATTTATTGGTTCGGAGGTCAACTTCACTATTTTTGGGCTCGGAGGCTAACTTCCTAACTATTTATGTGCTTGAGGGCCACCTTCTTAACTATTTTTTTTTCGGGGGCCAACTTCTTAAATGTTTATGGGCTTGAAGGCCAACTTCTTCACTATTTTTGGGCTCGGGGTCCAACTTCTTTACTGTTTATGGGCTCGGGGCCAACTTCTTAACTGTTTTTGGGCTCGGGAGCCAATTTCTTAACTGTTTATGGGATCGGGGACGACTTCTTAACTGTTTATGGGTTTGGGGGCCAACTTCTTCACTGTTTATAGGCTTGGGGACCAACTTCTTAACTGTTGTTAGCTCGGGGGCCAACTTCTTAACTGTTTATGGGCTCGGGGGCAAAGTTCTTAACTGTTTATGGGCTCGAGGCAAACTGCTTAACTGTTTTTGGGCTCGGGGGCCAACTTCTTAACTGTTTATGGGATCGGGGACGACTTCTTAATAATTTATGGGTTCGGAAAACATTTTTCGGGGGCAAAGTTCTTAACTGTTTATGGGCTCGAGGCAAACTGCTTAACTGTTTTTGGGCTCGGGGGCCAACTTCTTAATTGATTATGGGATCGGGGCCAAATTCTTAACTATTTATAGGCTCGGGGACCATCTTACTAACTGTTTATGGGCTCGATGGCCAAATTCTTAATTGTTTATTGGCCCTGTTGCCAACTTCTTTATAGTTTATGGGCTCGGGGACCATCTTCTTAATTGTTTATGGGCTCAGGGCCACCTTCTTAACAGTTTATGGGCTTAGGGGCCAACTACTTAACCATTAATTGGCTCAGGGCCAACTTTTAAATAGTTTTTGTAATCGGGGGCCACCTTCTTAACTGTTTATGGGTTCGGGCACCGTTTTCTTAACTGTTTATGGGCTCAGGGGCCAACTTCTTAACTGTTTATGGGCTCGATTGCAACTTCTTAACTGTTTATGGGCTCGAGGGCAAACTTCTTAACTTTTTATGGGCTCGGGGGCCCACTTTTTAATAGTTTATGGGCTCGAGGACCATCTTCTTAACTTTTTATGGGGCTCAGGGGCCAACTTCTTAACTGCTTATGAGCTCGGGGACCATCTTCTTAACTGTTTATGGGCTCGGGGCCAACTTCTTAACTAACTTCTTCATTGTGTATGGGCTCGGGTTTCAAATTCTTAACTGTTTATGTGCTCGGGGGCCACCTTCTTTACTGTTTATAGGCTCGGGGGCCAACTTCTTAACTGTTTATGGGCTCGGGGACCATCTTCTTAACTGTTTATTAGCTCGGGGACTAACTTCTTACCAGTTTATGGGCTCGGGGACCCGCTTCTTAAATTTTTATGGGCTAGAGCCCAACTTCTTAATTGTTTTTGGGCTCGGGGACCGTCTTCTTAACTGTTTATGGGCTCGGGGGCAAACTTCTTAACTGTTTAACTGTTCGGGGGCCAACTTCTTCAATGTTTATGGGCTCGAAGGGCCAACTTCTTCACTGTTTATGGTCTGGGACGGGCCACCTTCTTCACTGTATATGGACTCGGGGCCAACTTCTTAACTGTTTAACTGTTCAGGGTCCTATTTCTTCACTGTTTATGGGCTCAGGGGCCATCTTCTTAACTGTTTATGGGCTCGGGGGCCAACTTCTTCACTGTTTATAGCTCAGGGGCCAACTTCTTAACTGTTTATGGGCTCTGGGCCTACTTCTTAACTGTTTATTGACTCGGGTGCCAACTTCTTTACTGTTTATGGGCTCGGGGCCAACTTTTTAACTGTTTAACTGTTCAGGGTCCAATTTCATCACCGTTTATTGGATCAGGGGCCATCTTCTTAACTGTTCATGGGCTCGGGGACCCTCTTCTTAACTGTTTATGGGCTCGGGGGGCCAACTTCTTTACTGTTTATGGGCTCGGGGCCAACTTCTTAACTGTTTTTGGGCTCGGGGGCCAACTTCTTCGCTGTGTATGGGCTCGGGTGCCAACTTCTTAACTGTTTTTGTGCTCGGGGGCTACCTTCTTCACTGTTTATGGGCTCGGGGGCCATCTTCTTAATTGTTTATGGGTTGAGGGGCCACCTTCTTAACTGTTTATATTCTCGGGGGCCAACTTCATAACTGTTTATTAGCTCGGGGACCAACTTCTTAACAGCTTATGGGCTCGGGGACGCACTTCTTAACTTTTTATGGGCTAGGGGCCAACTCCTTAATTGTTTTTGGGCTCGGGGACCGTCTTCTTAACTGTTTATGGGCTCAGGGGCAAATTTCTTAACTGTTTAACTTTTCTGGGGCCAACTTCTTAACTGTTTAACTGTTCGGGGGCCAACTTCTTCAATGTTTTTGGGCTCGAGGGGCCAAATTATTCACTGTTTATTGGCTCGAGGGCCAACTTATTCACTATTTTTGGCTCGGGGGGCCAACTTCTTAACTGCTTATTGGCTTGAGGGCCAACTTCTTCACTATTTTTGGGCTCGGAGGCCAAATTCTTAACTGGTTATAGGCTCGGGGGCCAACTTCTTCACTATTTTTGAACTCGGTGGGGCCAACTTCTTAACTATTTACGGGCTCAGGGGCCAACTTCTTCACTGTTTATTGGCGCGTCCGCCAACTTCTTAACTGTTTATGGGCTCGGGGGCCAACTTCTTACCTGTTTATTGGCTCGGGGCCAACTTCTTTATTGTTTATGGGTTAAGGGGCCAGATTTTTAACAGTTTGTGGGCTCGGAAGCCAATTTCTAAAGTGTTTATTGGCTCAAGGGCCAACTTCTTCACTATTTTTGGGCTCCGGAGCCAACTTCTTAACTATTTATGAACCAGGGGCCAACTTCTTAACTCTTTATTGGCTTGGGGGGCCAACTTCTTAACTGTATATGGGCTCGAGGGCCAACTTCTTAACTATTTATGAACCATGGGCCAACTTCTTCACTATTTTTGGGCTCGGGGCCAACTTCTTAACTGTTTATTGGCTCGAGGGCCAACTTCTTCACTATTTTTGGGCTCGGGGGCAAACTTCTAAACTATTTATGGGTTCGGAGGTCAACTTCACTATTTTTGGGCTCGGGGACTAACTTCCTAACTATTTATGTGCTCGAGGGCCACCTTCTTCACTATTTTTTGGTTCGGAGGCTAACTTCTTAAATGTTTATGGGCTTGGAGGCCAATTTCTTCACTATTTTTGGGCTCGGGGGCCCACTTCTTATCTGTTTATGGGCTCGGGGGCCAACTTCTTAACTGTTTATGGGCTCAGGGGCCAACTTCTTAACTGTTTATGGGCTCGATTGCAACTTCTTAACTGTTTATGGGCTCGAGGACAAACTTCTTAACTTTTTATGGGCTCGGGGGCCCACTTTTTAATAGTTTATGGACTCGGGGACCATCTTCCTAATTTTTTATGGGGCTCAAGGGCCAACTTCTTAACTGCTCATGAGCTCGGGGACCATCTTCTTAACTGTTTATGGGCTCGGGGCCAACTTCTTAACTGTTAATGGGCCTGGGGGCCAACTTCTTCACTGTGCATGGGCTCGGGTGTCAAATTCTTAACTGTTTATGTGCTCCGGGGCCACCTTCTTCACTGTTTATAGGCTCGGGGGCCAACTTCTTAACTGTTTATGAGCTCGGGGCCATCTTCTTAACTGTTTATTAACTCGGGGACTAACTTCTTAACTTTTTATGGG
The DNA here is from genome assembly GCF_040958095.1 of Procambarus clarkii. NCBI lineage: Eukaryota > Metazoa > Arthropoda > Malacostraca > Decapoda > Cambaridae > Procambarus > Procambarus clarkii. The sequence goes on along the minus strand of NW_027189158.1, from coordinate 1,414,925 downwards.
CTAGGGGCCAACTTCTTAATTGTTTTTGGGCTCGGGGACCGTCTTCTTAACTGTTTAACTGTTCGGGGGCCAACTTCTTAACTGTTTAACTGTTCGGGGGCCAACTTCTTCAATGTTTATGGGCTCGAAGGGCCAACTTCTTCCCTGTTTATGGTCCGGGGGGGCAACCTTCTCCACTGTATATGGGCTCGGGGCCAACTTCTTAACTGTTCAGGGTCCAATTTCTTCACTGTTTATGGGCTCAGGGGCCATCTTCTTAACTGTTTACGGGCTCGGGGGCCAACTTCTTCACTGTTTATAGCTCAGGGGCCAACTTCTTAACTGTTTATGGGCTCTGGGCCTACTTCTTAACTGTTTATTGGCTCGGGGTGCCAACTTCTTTACTGCTTATGGGCTCGGGGCCAACTTCTTAACTGTTTAAGTGTTCAGGGTCGAATTTCTTCACCGTTTATTGGCTCAGGGGCCATCTTCTTAACTGTTCATGGGCTCGGGGACCATCTTCTTAACTGTTTATGGGCTCGGAGGGCCAACTTCTTTACTGTTTATGGGCTCGGGGCCAACTTCTTCACTGTGTATGGGCTCGGGTGCCAACTTCTTAACTGTTTATGTGCTCGGGGGCTACCTTCTTCACTGTTTATAGGCTCGGGGGCCAACTTCTTAACTGTTTATGGGCTCGGGGGCCATCTTCTTAATTGTTTATGGGTTCAGGGGCCACCTTCTTAACTGTTTATAGGCTCGGGGGCCAACTTCATAACTGTTTATTAGCTCGGGGACCAACTTCTTAACAGCTTATGGGCTCGGGGACGCACTTCTTAACTTTTTATGGGCTAGGGGCCAACTTCTTAATTGTTTTTGGGCTCGGGGACCGTCTTCTTAACTGTTTATGGGCTCAGGGGCAAATTTCTTAACTGTTTAACTTTTCGGGGGCCAACTTCTTAACTGTTTAACTGTTCGGGGGCCAACTTCTTCAATGTTTATGGGCTCGGGGGCCAAATTCTTAACTGGTTATAGGCTCGGGGGCCAACTTCTTCACTATTTTTGAACTCGGGGGGGGGGGCAACTTTTTAACTATTTACGGGCTCAGGGGACAACTTCTTTACTGTTTATGGGCGCGGGCGCCAACTTCTTAACTTTTTATGGGCTCGGGGGCCAATTTCTTACCTGTTTATGGGCTCGGGGCCAACTTCTTTATTGTTTTATTGTTTATGGGTTAAGGGGCCAACTTTTTAACAGTTTGTGGGCTCGGGAGCCAACTTCTAAAGTGTTTATTGTCTCAAGGGCCAACTTCTTCATTATTTTTGGGCACCGGAGCCAACTTCTTAACTATTTATGAACCAGGGGCCAACTTCTTCACTATTTTTGGGCATGGAGTCCAAATTCTTAACTGGTTATAGGCTCTGGGGCCAACTTCTTCACTATTTTTGGACTCAGGGCCCACTTTCGTAACTGTTTATTGGATCGAAGGCCAACTTCTTCACTAAATTGGGCTCGGGGGCCAAATTCTTAACTGTTTATTGGATCGAGGGTCAACTTCTTCGCTATTTTTGGGGGCGGGGGCCAACTTCTTAACTCTTTATTGGCTTGGGGGGCCAACTTCTTAACTCTTTATGGGCTCGAGGGCCAACTTCTTAACTCTTTATGGGCTCGGGGACGCACTTCTTAACTTTTTATGGGCGAGGGGCCACCTTCTTAACTGTTTTTGGGCTCGGGGACCGTCTTTTTAACTGTTTATGGGCTCAGGGGCAAATTTCTTAACTGTTTAACTTTTCGGGGGCTAACTTTTTAACTGTTTAACTGTTCGTGGGCCAACTTCTTCAATGTTTATGGGCTCGAGGGGCCAACTTCTTCACTGTTTATTGGCTCGAGGGCCAACTTATTCACTATTTTTGGCTCGGGGGGCCAACTTCTTAACTGTTTATTGGCTCGAGGGCCAACTTCTTCACTATTTTTGGGATCGGGGGCCAAATTCTTAACTGGTTATAGGCTCAGGGGCCAACTTCTTCAATATTTTTGAACTCGGGGGGGGGGCCAACTTCTTAACTATTTACGGGCTCAGGGGCCAACTTCTTCACTGTTTATTGGCGCAGGCGCCAACTTCTTAACTGTTTATGGGCTCGGGGCCAACTTCTTAATTGCTTATGGGTTAAGGGGCCAACTTTTTAACAGTTTGTGGGCTCGGGAGCCAACTTCTTCACTGTTTATAGCTTAGGGGCCAACTTCTTAACTGTTTATGGGCTCTGGGCCTACTTCTTAACTGTTTATTGGCTCGGGTGCCAACTTCTTAACTGTTTATATGCTTGGGGGCCAACTTCTTCACTTTTTATGGGCTCGGGGGCCAACTTCTTAACTCTTTATGGGCTCTAGGCACACTTCCTCATTGTTTATGGGCTCGGGGGCCCACTTCTTAGCTGTTTATGGCCATTGGGTCCAACTTCTTAACTGTTTATGGGCTCGGGGGGCCCATCTTCTTAATTATTTATGGGATCAGGGGCCAACTTCTTAACTGTATATAGGCTCGGGGGCCAACTTCATAACTGTTTATTAGCTCGGGGACCAACTTCTTAACTTTTTATGGGCTTGGGGCCGTCTTCTTTACAGTTTATGGGCTCAGGGGCCAACTTCTTATCTGTTTATGGGCACGAGGATCAACTTTTTAACTGTTTATTGGCTCGGGGGCAAACTTCTTAACTGTTTATGGGCTCGGGGCCATCTTCCTAATTGTTTATTTGCTCGGGGGCCAACTTCTTAACTGTTTTTGGGCTCGGGGGCCAACTTCTTAACTGTTTTTAGGTTCGGGGCCAACTTCTTAACTGTTTATGGGCTCTGGACCGTCTTTTTTACTGTTTATGGGCGCAGGGGCCACCTTCTTATCTGTTTATGGGCTCAGGGGCCACTTCTTAATAGTTTATGGGCTCGGGGACCATCTTCGTAATTGTTTATTGGGCTCGGGGCCCACCTTCCTAACTGTTCATAGGCTCGGAGGTCAACTTTATAACGGTTTATTAGCTTGGGGACCAACTTCTTAACTGTTTATGTGCTCGGGGGCTACCTTCTTCACTGTTTATGGGCTCGGGGGCCATCTTCTTAATTGTTTATGGGTTCAGGGGGCCGCCTTCTTAACTGTTTATAGTCTCGGGGCCAACTTCATAACTGTTTATTAGCTCGGGGACCAACTTCTTAACAGTTTATGGGCTCGGTGACCCACTTCTTAACTTTATATGGGCCAGGGGCTAACTTCATTATTGTTTTTGGGCTCGGGGACGGTCTTCTTAACTGTTTATGGGCTCAAAGGCAAATTTCTTAACTGTTTAACAGTTCGGGGGCCAACTTCTTCACTGTTCGGGCGCCAACTTCTTCAATGTTTATGGGCCCGAGGGGCCAACTTCTTAACTGTTGTGGGATCGGGGCCAACTTCTTAATTGTTTATGGGTTCAGGGGCCAACTTTTTAACAGTTTGTGGGCTCGGGAGCAAACTTCTAAAGTGTGTATTAGCTCAAGGGCCAACTTTTTCACTATTTTTGGGCTCCGTAGCCAACTTCTTAACTATTTATGAACCAGTGGCCAACTTCTTTACTATTTTTGGGCTCGGGCCCATCTTCTTAACTGTTTATTGACTCGAGGGCCAACTTCTTCACTATTTTTGGCTCGGGGGGCCACCTTCTTAACTGTTTATTGGCTCGACGGGCCAACTTCTTCACTTTTTTCGGGCTCAGCGGCCAAATTCTTAACTGGTTATAGGCTCTGGGGCCAACGTCTTCACTATTTTTGGACTCAGGGGCCAACTTCTTAACAGTTTATTGGCTCGAAGGCCAACTTCTTCACAATTTTTAAGCTCGGAGCCCAAATTTTTAACTGTTTATTGACTCGAGGGCCAACTTCTTCGCTATTTTTGGGTGCAGGGGCCAACTTCTTAACAGTTCATGGGCTCGGGAGCAAACTTCTTAACTGTTTATGGGCTCGAGGGCCAACTTCTTAACTATTTATGAATCATGGGCCAACTTCTCCACTATTTTGCGGCTCGAGGCCAACTTCTTAACTGTTTATTGGCTCGAGGGCCAACTTCTTCACTATTATTGCACTTGGGGGGCCAACTTCTTAACTATTTTCGGGCTCAGGGGCCCAACTTCTTCACTGTTTATGGGCGCGGGGACCATCTTTTTAACTGTTTATTGGCTCGAGGGCCAACTTCTTAACTGTTTATGGGCTCGAGGGCCAATTCTTAACTGTTTATGGGCTCGGGGGCCAACTTCTTCACTGTTTATGGGTTCATGGGCCAACTTCTTAACAGTTTTCGGGCTTGGGGGCCAATTTCTTAAGTGTTTATATGCTCGAGGGCCAATTTCTTAACTGTTTATGGGTTTGGGCCAACTTCTTTATTGTTTTAGGGTTCAGGGGCCAACTTTTTAAAAGTTTGTTGGCTCGGGAGCCAACTTCTAAAGTGTTTATTGGCTCAAGGGCCAACTTCTTCACTATTTTTGGCTCCGGAGCCAACTTCTTCAATATTTTTGGGCTCGGGGGCCAACTTCTAAATTGTTTATGGGTTCAGGGGCCTACTTCTTAACAGTTTGTGGGCTCGGGGGCCAACTTCTTAAGTGTTTATTGGCTTGAGGGCCAATTTCTTTATTCTTTTTGGGCTCGGAAGCCAACTTCTTAACTATTTATGGGATCGGAGGCCAACTTCTTCACTATTTTTGGGCTCGGGGGCCAACTTCCTAACTATTTATGGGGTCGAGGGCCACCTACTTCACTGTTTATGGGCTCTAGGCCAACTTCTTAACTATTTATGGTCTCGTGGGCCAACTTCTTAAATGCTTATGGGCTCGGAGGCCAACTTCTTTACTATTTTTGGGCTCGGGGGCCAACTTCTTAACTGTTTATGGACTCGGTGGCCAACTTCTTAACTATTTATGGGATCGGGGGCCAATTTCTGCACTGTTTATGGGCTCAGGGGCTAAATTCTTAACTGTTTATGGGCTCGGGGGCAAACTTCTTAACTGTTTATGGGCTCGGGGGCCAACTTCTTAACTGATTAAGGGCTTAGGGACCGTCTTCTTAGCTTTTTATTGGCTCAGGGGTCAACTTCTTAACTGTTTATGGGCTCGGTGGCAAACTTCTTATCTTTTTATGGACTCGGGGCCATCTTCTTAATAGTCTATGGGCACTGGGGCAACTTCTTAACTGTTTATGGGCTCGGAGGTCAACTTCTTAACTGATTATGGGCTCGGAGGTCAACTTCTTAACTGATTATGGGCTCGAGCGCAAACTTTCTAACTGTTTATGGGCTCTGGGCCAACTTCATAACTGTTTATGGGTTCGGTAGAAAACTTCTTAACTTTTTAGGTGCTCGGAGCCATCTTCTTAATTGTTCTTGGGCACTGTGGCCAACTTCTTAACTGTTGTTGGCTCGTGGGCCAACTTCTTAACTGTTTATGGGCTCAGGGGCAAAGTTCTTAACTGTTTATGGGCTCGGGGGCCAACTTCTTAACTGTTTATGGGCTCGGGAACGACTTCTTTGTAATTTATGGGCTCGGAAAACATCTTCTTAATTGTTTATGGGCTCGGGGCCAAATCCTTAACTATTTATAGGCTCGGGGACCATCTTCCTGACTGTTTATGGGCTCGGGGGCCAACTTCTTAACTGTATATCGGCTCAGTGGCCAACTTCTTTAAAGTTTATGGACTCGGGGACCATCTTCTTAATTGTTTATGGGCCCAGGGCCACCTTCCTCACTGTTTATAGGCTTAGGGGCCAAATTCTTAACTATTTATTTGCTCAGGGCCAACTTTTAAATAGTATTTTGAATCGGGGGCCAACTTCTTCACTGTTTATGGGCTCAGGGCCAACATCTTAACTCTTTATGGGCGCGGGAATCCACGTCTTAACTGTTTATGGGCTCGGGGCCAACTTCTTAATAGTTTATGGGCTCGGGGGCCAACTTCTTAACTGTTTACAGGCTCGGGGGCCAACTTCTTAACTGTTTATTAGGTCGGGGACTGTCTTCTTAACTGTTTATGGACTCGGGGGCAAACTTCTTAACTGTTTAACAGTTCGGGGGCCAACTTCTTAACTGTTTAACTGTTCGGGGGCCAACTTCTTCAACGTTTATGGGCTCGAAGGGCCAACTTCTTCACTGTTTGTGGTCTCGGGGGGGCCAACTTCTTCACTGTATATGGGCTAGGAGCCAACTTCATAACTGTTTAACTGTTCGGGGTCCAATTTCTTCACCGTTTATGGGCTCAGGGGCCATCTTCTTAAGGGGACATATCGTTATAAATCGTTATAAATTAAAAGTTGTTCAATTTGCTTATAAATTTATTTATGAAATGGTTATAGAAAGGGCTGCAACTGGTCCAAGTTTCACCATCACACCCTAAACAGAAAAGGAGAAAAAAATACACAACGTATTATGCAACGAATGTTCAACATTCTCAAATAATCTCAGGGAACACATGTGTCAACTAAAATGTCTATGTGCTGTAGAAGCACAAACTCTTGTAATAATTGTAATATGTACGTGCAATATATTTATATGTAATTTTTTTTTTTTCTTTTTTTTTCTTCTGTTTTTTTGCCAATTTTTTTTTCGTTTGTTATCAAGGGATTTGCATGAAACTTGCACACCTTGCTCAATGAATGCCTATCTGTAAGGGTGCCAATTATGAACGAAATCTGTCAAGGTCAAGCTCAGCTACAGGTGGCCGAACTTTGATCTTTATTTTACTCAGGAAAGTAATTTACAACTTCAAAGTACTTCATAGCTTTCATTTATTAATCAATTTACATGCACATTACACCTTATATGTAGAGTTTGTGCTTCTACAGTATGTTGTAGACATTTTAGTCCAAAGTCCATTTGTTGATTTTATAAAAATTTATAAACATCATATATTGCATATTTTTGGAAGGGTAACTTTGAATAATTATATTATTGCACTAAACACTTTTTTGATAAAACTACTCACAACAATCCTTTATTATATGCTAATTTTAATATCTGAGTGTAATAGAAAGGATTTTAGTTGAAACATGTGTTCCCTGAAATTATTTGAAAATGTTGAAAAATCGTTGCATAATATGTTGTGTATTTTTTTTCTCCTTTTTTGTTTAGGGTGTGATGGTGAAACTTGGACCAGTTGCAGCCCTTTCTATACCCATTTCATAAATAAATTTGTAAGCAAATTGAACAACTTTTAATTTATAACGATTTATAACGATATGCCCCCTTAACTGTTTATGGGCTCGGGGGCCAACTTCTTCACTGTTTATAGCTCAGGGGCCAACTTCTTATCTGTTTATGGGCACGAGGACCAACTTCTTAACTGTTTATTGGCTCGGGGGCAAACTTCTTAACTGTTTATGGACTCGGGGCCATCTTCCTAATTGTTTATGGGCTCGGGGGCCAACTTCTTAACTGTTTTTGGGCTCGGGGGCCAACTTCTTAACTGTTTTTTGGTTCGGGGCCAACTTCTTAACTGTTTACGGGCTCGGGCGCCAACTTTTTAACTGTTTATGGGCTCTGGGACCGTCTTTTTTACTGTTTATGGGCGCAGGGGCCACCTTCTTATCTGTTTATGGGCTCAGGGGCCCACTTCTTAATAGTTTATGGGCTCGGGGACCATCTTCATAATTGTTTATGGGGCTCGGGGGCCACCTTCTTAACTGTTCATAGGCTCGGGGGTCAACTTTATAACGGTTTATTAGCTCGGGGACCAACTTCTTAACTGTTTATGGGCTCAGGGCCAACTTCTTAACTGTTTATGGGCTCGGGGGCCAACTTCTTCACTGTGTATGGGCTCGGGTGCCAGCTTCTTAACTGTTTATGTGCTCGGGGGCTACCTTCTTAACTGTTTATGTGCTCAGGGGCCGCCTTCTTAACAGTTTATGGGCTCGGTGACCACTTTTTAACTTTTTATGGGCTAGCGGCTAACTTCATTATTGTTTTTGGGCTCGGGGACCGTCTTCTTAACTGTTTATGGGCTCAAAGGCAAATTTCTTAACTGTTTAACAGTTCGGGGGCCAACTTCTTCACTGTTTAACTGTTCGGGCGCCAACTTCTTCAATGTTTATGGGCCCGAGGGGCCAACTTCTTAACTGTTTATGGGATCGAGGCCAACTTCATAATTGTATATATCTTACCTGAATAAACATCTGAATCTGAATCTGAATCTGAATTGTTTATGGGTTCAGGGGCCAACTTTTTAACAGTTTGTGGGCTCGGGAGCCAACTTCTAAAGTGTTTATTAGCTCAAGGGCCAACTTCTTCACTATTTTTGGGCTCCGGAGCCAACTTCTTAACTATTTATGAACCAGTGGCCAACTTCTTCACTATTTTTGGGCTCGGGCCCATCTTCTTAACTGTTTATTGGCTCGAGGGCCAACTTCTTCACTATTTTTGGCTCGGGGGGGGCCACCTTCTTAACTGTTTATTGGCTCGACGGGCCAACTTCTTCACTTTTTTGGGCTCAGGGGCCAAATTCTTTACTGGTTATAGGCTCTGGGGCCAACATCTTCACTATTTTTGGACTCAGGGGCCAACTTCTTAACAGTTTATTGGCTCGAAGGCCAACTTCTTCACTATTTTTAAGCTCGGGGCCCAAATTCTGAACTGTTTATTGACTCGAGGGCCAACTTCTTCGCTATTTTTGGGCGCGGGGGCCAACTTCTTAACAGTTTATGGGCTCGGGAGCCAACTTCTTAACTGTTTATGGGCTCGAGGGCCAACTTCTTAACTATTTATGAATCATGGGCCAACTTCTTCACTATTTTGCGGCTCGATGCCAACTTCTTAACTGTTTATTGGCTCGAGGGCCAACTTCTTCACTATTATTGCACTCGGAGGGCCAACTTCTTAACTATTTACGGGCTCAGGGGCCCAACTTCTTCACTGTTTATGGGCGCGGGGACCATCTTCTTAACTGTTTATTGGCTCGAGGGCCAACTTCTTAACTGTTTATGGGCTCGGGGGCCAATTCTTAACTGTTTATGGGCTCGGGGGCCAACTTCTTCACTGTTTATGGGTTCAGGGGCTAACTTCTTAACAATTTTCGGGGTTGGGGGCCAATTTCTTAAGTGTTTATTGGCTCAAGAGCAAATTTCTTATCTGTTTATGGGTTTGGGCCAACTTCTTTATTGTTTAAGGGTTCAGGGGCCAACTTTTTAAAAGTTTGTGGGCTCGGGAGCCAACTTCTAAAGTGTTTATTGGCTCAAGGGCCAACTTCTTCACTATTTTTGGCTCCGGAGCCAACTTCTTCAATATTTTTGGGCTCGGGGGCCAACTTCTTAATGGTTTATGGGTTCAGGGGCCTACTTCTTAACAGTTTGTGGGCTCGGGAGCCAACTTCTTAAGTGTTTATTGGCTTGAGGGCCAATTTCTTCACTATTTTTGGTCTCGGGGGCCAACTTCCTAACTATTTATGGGGTCGAGGGCCACCTTCTTCACTGTTTATGGGCTCTAGGCCAACTTCTTAACTATTTATGGTCTCGTGGGCCAACTTCTTAAATGTTTATGGGCTCGGAGGCCAACTTCTTTACTATTTTTGGGCTCGGGGGCCAACTTCTTAACTGTTTATGGACTCGGTGGCCAAGTTCTTAACTATTTATGGGATCGGGGGCCAATTTCTGCACTGTTTATGGGCTCAGGGGCTAAATTCTTAACTGTTTATGGGCTCGGGGGCAAACTTCATAACTGTTTATGGGCTCGGGGGCCAACTTCTTAACTGTTTATGGACTCGGGGGCCAACCTCTTAACTGATTAAGGGCTTAGGGACCGTCTTCTTAGCTTTTTATGGGCTCAGGGGTCAACTTCTTAACTGTTTATGGGCTCGGTGGCAAACTTCTTATCTTTTTATTTACTCGGGGCCATCTTCTTAATAGTTTATTGGCACTGGGGCAACTTCTTAACTGTTTATGGGCTCGGAGGTCAACTTCTTAACTGATTATGGGCTCAGGCGCAAACTTCCTAACTGTTTATGGGCTCGGGGCCAACTTTATAACTGTTTATGGGCTCGGTGGAAAGCTTCTTAACTTTTTAGGTGCTCGGAGCCATCTTCTTAATTGTTCTTGGGCACTGTGGCCAACTTCTTAACTGTTGTTGGCTCGTGGGCCAACTTCTTAACTGTTTATGGGCTCAGGGGCAAAGTTCTTAACTGTTTATGGGCTCGGGGGCCAACTTCTTAATTGTTTCTGGGCTCGGGGGCCAACTTCTTAACTGTTTATGGGCTCGGGAACGACTTCTTTGTAATTTATGGGCTCGGAAAACGTCTTCCTTATTGTTTATGGGCTCGGGGCCAAATTCTTAACTATTTATTGGCTCGGGGACCATCTTCCTGACTGATTATGGGCTCTGGGGCCAACTTCTTAACTGTATATCGGCTCAGTGGCCAACTTCTTTATAGTTTATGGGCTCGGGGACCATCTTCTTAATTGTTTATGGGCCCGGGGCCACCTTCCTCACTGTTTATAGGCTTAGGGGCCAACTTCTTAACTATTTATTTGCTCAGGGCCAACTTTTAAATAGTTTTTTGAATCGGGCGCCAACTTCTTCACTGTTTATGGGCTCAGGGCCAACATCTTAACTCTTTATGGGCGCGGGAATCCACGTCTTAACTGTTTATGGGCTCGGAGGCCAACTTCTTAATAGTTTATGGGCTTGGGGGCCAACTTCTTAACTGTTTACAGGCTCGGGGGCCAACTTCTTAACTGTTTATTAGGTCGGGGACTGTCTTCTTAACTGTTTATGGACTCGGGGGCAAGCTTCTTAACTGTTTAACAGTTCGGGGGCCAACTTCTTAACTGTTTAACTGTTCGGGGGCCAACTTCTTCAACGTTTATGGGCTCGAAGGGCCAACTTCTTCACTGTTTGTGGTCTCGGGGGGCCAACTTCTTCACTGTATATGAGCTAGGAGCCAACTTCTTAACTGTTTAACTGTTCGCGGTCCAATTTCTTTACCGTTTATGGGCTCAGGGGCCATCTTCTTAACTGTTTATGGGCTCGGGGGCCAACTTCTTCACTGTTTATAGCTCAGGGGCCAACTTCTTAACTGTTTATGGGCTCTGGGCCTACTTCTTAACTGTTTATTGGCTCGGGTGCCAACTTCCTAACTGTTTATATGCTTGGGGGCCAACTTCTTAACTGATTAAGGGCTTACGTTCCGTCTTCTTAGCTTTTTATGGGCTCAGGGGCCAATTTCTGCACTGCTTATGGGCTCAGGGGCTAAATTCTTAACTGTTTATGGGGCTCGAGGACAATCTTCTTAACTGTTTATGGGATCGGGCTCCCACTTGTTAATAGTTATATGCTCAGGGACCATCTTCTTAATTGTTTATGGGGGCTTGGGGGCCAACTTCTTTACTGTTTATGGGCTCGGGGACCATCTTCTTAACTGTTTATGGGGTCGGGGGGCCAACTTCTTTACTGTTCATAGGCTCGGGCCAACTTCTTAACTGTTTATGGGCTCGGGGCCAACTTCTTAACTGTTTATTAGCTCAAGGGGCCAGCATCTTAACTGTTTATGGGCTCGGGGACCGTTTTCTTAAATTTTTATGGGTTCAGGGGCCAACTTCTTAACTGTTTATGGGCTCGATTGCCAACTTCTTAACTGTTTATGGGCTCGAGGACCCACTTCTTAACTTTTTGTGGGCTAGGGGCCAACTTCTTGATTTTAGGCATGGGGACCGTCTTCTTAGCTGTTTATGGGCTCAGGGGCAAACTTCTTATCTGTTTAACTTTTCGGAGGCCAACTTCTAACCTGTTTAACTGTTCGGGGGCTAACTTCTTCAATGTTTATTGGCTCGAGGGCCAACATGTTCACTATTTTTGGGCTCGGGGGCCAAATTCTTAACTGGTTATAAGCTCGAGGGCCAACTTCACTATTTCTGGGCTCGGGGGCCAACTTCTTCACTGTTTATGGGCGCAGGGACCAACTTCTTAACTGTTTATTGGCTCGAGGGCCAACTTCTTTAATATTTTGGTCCTCGGGGACCAACTTCTTAACTGTTTATGGGCACGGGGGCCAACTTCTTAACTGTTTATGGGCTCAGGGGCCAACTTCTTAATTGTTTATGGGTTCAGGGGCCACCTTTTTAACAGTTTGTGGGCTCGGGAGCCAACTTCCAAAGTGCTTATTGGCTCAAGGGCCAACTTCTTCACTTTTTTGGGGCTCGGGAGCCAACTTCTTAACTATTTATGAACCAGGGGCCAATTTGTTCACTATTTTTGGGCTCGAGGCCAACTTCTTAACTGTTTATTGGCTCGAGGGCCAACTTCTTCACTATTTTTGGGCTCAGGGGCCAAATTCTTAACTGGTTATAGGCTCTGGGGCCAACTTCTTCACTATTTTTGGACTCAGGAGCCAACTTCTTAACTGTTTATTGGCTCGAAGGCCAACTTCTTCACTATTTTTGAGCTCGGGGGCCAACTTCTTAACTGTTTATTAGCTCGATGGCCAACTTCTTCACTATTTTTGGGCTCGTGGGCCAACTTCTTAACTGTTTATTGGCTCGAGGGCCAACTTCTTCACTATTTTTGGGCTCGGGGGCCAAATACTTAACTGGTTATAGGATCGGTGGCCAACTTCTTCACTATTATTGGACTCGGGGGGGCCAACTTCTTAACTATTTACAGGCTCAGGGACCCAACTTCTTTACGGTTTATGGGCGTGGGGACCAATTTCTTAACTGTTTATTAGCTCGAGGGCCAAATTCTTCACCATTTTTTGGCTCGGGGGGCCAACTTCTTAACTGTTTATGGGCTCGGGGGCTAAATTCTTAACTGTTTATAGGCTCGGGAGCAAACTTCTTAACTGTTTATGGGCTCGGGGGCAAACTTCTTAACTGTATTAGGGCTTGGGGGCCAACTTCTTAGTTGTTTATGGCCTCTGGAACCGTCTTTTTTAACTATTTATTAGCATGGGGGCCAACTTCTTAACTGATTATGGGCTTAGGGACCGTCTTCTTAATAGTTTATGGGCTCAGGGGCAAACTTTTTAACTGTTTATGTGCTCGGGGACCGTCTTCTTAACTGTTTATGGGCTCAGGGGTCAACTTCTTAACTGTTTATGGTCTTGGTGGCAAAATTCTTAACATTTTATGGGCTCGGGGCCATCTTCTTAATAATTTATGAGCTCGGAAAACATCTTCTTAATTGTTTATGGGCTCAGAACCAAATTCTTAACTATTTATAGGCTCAGGGAACATCTTCCTGTTTATGGGCTCGGGGGCCAACTTCTTAACTGTTTATCAGCTCGTTGGCCAACTTCTTAATTGTTTATGGGCTCGGGGCCACCATCTTAACTGTTTATGGGCTTAGTGGCCAACTTCTTAACTATTTATTGGCTCACAGCCAACTTTTTAATAGTTTTTGGAATCGGGGGCCAACTTCTTAACTGTTTATGGGCTCAGGGCCAACATCTTAACTGTTTATGGGCTTTGGGACCCACTTCATAACTGCTTATAGGCTCAGGGGCCAACTTCTTAACTGTTTATTAGCTCAGGGGCCAGCTTTTTAACTGTTTATGGGCTCTGGGACCGTTTTCTTAAATGTTTATGGGCTCGATTGCCAACTTCTTAACTGTTTATGGGCTCGAGGACAAACTTCTTAACTGTTTATGTTCTTGGGGGCCCACTTCTTAATAGTTTATGGGCTCGGGGACCATCTTCGTAATTGTTTATGGGGATCGGGGGCCAACTTCTTAACAGTTTGTGGGCTCGGGGGCTATTTTCTTTACCGTTTATGGGCTCGGGGCCAACTTCTTAACTGTTTATGGGCTCGGGGGCCAGCTTCTTTACTGTGCATGGGCTCGGGTGCCAGCTTCTTAACTGTTTATGTGCTCGGGGGCTACCTTCTTCACTGTTTATAGCCTCGGGGGCCAACTTCTTAACTGTTTATGGGCTCGGGGGCCAGCTTCTTTACTGTGCATGGGCTCGGGTGCCAGCTTCTTAACTGTTTATGTGCTCGGGGGCTACCTTCTTCACTGTTTATGGCCTCGGGGGCCATCTTCCTAATTGTTTATGGGTTCAGGGGCCACCTTCTTAACTGTGTATAGGCTCGGGGGCCAACTTCATAACTGTTTATTACCTCGGGGACCAACTTCCTAACAGTTTATGGGCTCGGGGACCCACTTCTTAACTTTTTATGGGCTAGGGGCCAACTTCCTAATTGTTTTTGGGCTCGGGGACCGTCTTCTTAACTGTTTATGGGCTCAGGGGTAAATTTGTTAACTGTTTAACTGTTCGAGGGCCAACTTCTTAACTGTTTAACTGTTCGTGGGCCAACTTCTTCAATGTTTATGGGCTCGAGGGTCCAACTTCTCACTGTTTAACTGTTTGTGGGCCAACTTCTTCAATTTTTATGAGCTCGAGGGTCCAACTTCTCACTGTTTATTGGCTCGAGGGCCAACTTCTTCACTATTTTTGGCTCGGGGGAGCCAACTTCTTAACTGTTTATTGGCTCAGGGGCCAACTTCTTAACTGTTTATGGGCTCAGGGGCGTCCTTCTTCACTGTTTATTGGCTCTGGGGCAAATTTCTTAATTGTTTATGGGCTAGGGGACCATCTTCTTAACTGTTCATTGGCTCGGGGCCAACTTCTTAACTGTTTATGGGCTCGGGGCGCCAACTTCTTTAATGTTTATTGGCTCGGGGCCATCTTCTTAACTGTTTAACTGTTCTGGTGCCAACTTTTTCACTTTTTACAGGCTCGGGGCCAGTTTCTTCACTGTTTATGTGCCCGGGGCCAACTTCTTAACTGATTAACTGTTCGGGGTCCAACTTCTTTACTATTTATGGGCTCGTGGGCCAACTTCTTCACTATTTTTGGGTTCGGGGGCCAACTTCCTAACTATTTATGTGCTCGACGGCCAACTTCTTAAATGTTTGTTGGGTCGAGGGCCAACTTCTTCACTAATTTTTGGTTCGGGGGCAAACTTCTTAACTGTTTATGGGCTCTGGGCCAACTTCTTAACTGTTTATAATCTCCGGGGCCAACTTCTTAACTGTTTATGTGCTCGGGGGCCAACTTCTTAACTATTTATTGCCTCAGGGTCAACTTTTAAATAGTTTTTGGAATCGGTTGCCAACTTCTTCACTGTTTATGGGCTCAGGGCCAACATCTTAACTGTTCATGGGCTCGGGGATCCACTTCTTAACTGTTTATGGGTTCGGGGGCCAAGTTCTTAATAGTTTATGGGCTCGGGGGCCAACTTCTTAACTGTTTATAGGCTCAGGGGCCAACTTCTTAACTGTTTATTAGCTCTGGGGCCAGCTTCTTAACAGTTTATGGGCTCGAATGCCAACTTCTTAACTGTTTATGGGCTCGAATGCCAACTTCTTAACTGTTGATGGGCTCGAGGACAAACTTCGTAACTTTTTATGGGCTCGGGGGCCATCTTCTTAATTGTTTACAGGGCTTGGGGGCCAACTTCTTAACTGCTTATGGGCACGGGGACCATCTTCTTAACTGTTTATGGGCTGGGGGGGCTAACTTCTTTACTGTTTATGGGCTCGGGGCCAACTTCTTAACAGTGTACGGGCTCGGGTGTCAAATTCTTAACTGTTTATGGGCTCAGGGGCAAACTTCTTAACTGATTAACTGTTCGGGGGCCAACTTCTTAACTGTTTAACTGTTCGGGGTCCAATTTCTTCACTGTTTATATGCTCGGGGGCCAACTTCTTAACTGTTTATGGGCTTTGGACCTACTTCTTAACTGTTTATTGGCTCGGGTGCCAACTTCCTAACTGTTTATGTGCTTGGGGGCCAACTTCTTCACTTTTTATGGGATCGGGGGCCAACTTCTTAACTGTTTATGGGCTCTAGGCACACTTCCTTATTGTTTATGGGCTTGGGGGCCCACTTCTTATCTGTTTATGGCCTTGGGGTCCAACTTCTTAACTATTTATGGGCTCGGGGGGAGGCCATCTTTCTAATTATTTATGGGATCAGGGGCCAACTTCTTAACTGTATATAGGCTCGGGGGCCAACTTCATAACTGTTTATTAGCTCGGGGACCAACTTCTTAACTGTTTATGGGCTTGGGGACTGTCTTCTTAACCGTTTATGGGCTCAGGGGCCAACTTCTTAACTGTTTATTGGCCTGGGGGCAAACTTCTTAACTTTTTATGGGCTCGGAGCCATCTTCCTAATTGTTTATGGGCTCGGGGGCTATATTCTTAACTGTTTTGGGGGCTCGGGGGCTAACTTCTTATTTTTTTATGGGCACGGGGGCCAACTTCTTAACTGTTTTTAGGCTCTGGGCCAACTTCTTAACTGTTTTTAGGCTCCGGGCCAACTTCTTAACTGTTTACGGGCTCGGGGGTCAACTTCTTAAGTGTTTATGGCCTCGGGGACCGTCTTCTTAACTGTTTATGGGCGCAGGGGCCACCTTTTTAACTGTTTATGGGCTCGGTGGCAAACTTCTTATCTTTTTATGGACTCGGGGCCATCTTCTTAATAGTTTATGGGCACTGGGGCCAACTTCTTAACTTTTTATGGGCTCGGGGATCCACTTCTTAACTGTTTATGGGCTCGGGGCCAACTTCTTAACTGTTTATAGGCTCAGGGGCCAACTTCTTAACTGTTTATTAGCTCGGGGGCCAGCTTCTTAACAGTTTATGGGCTCGAATGCCAACTTCTTAACTGTTTATGGGCTCGAATGCCAACTTCTTAACTGTTCATGGGATCGAGGACAAACTTCGTAACTTTTTATGGGCTCGGGGGCCATCTTCTTAATTGTTTATGGGGCTTGGGGGCCAACTTCTTAACTGCTTATGGGCACGGGGAC
Organism: Procambarus clarkii; assembly: GCF_040958095.1. Lineage (NCBI taxonomy): Eukaryota > Metazoa > Arthropoda > Malacostraca > Decapoda > Cambaridae > Procambarus > Procambarus clarkii. The sequence goes on along the minus strand of NW_027189158.1, from coordinate 1,398,150 downwards.
CATCTTCTTAACTGTTTATGGGCTCGGGGGGCCAACTTCTTTACTGTTTATGGGCTCGGGGCCAACTTCTTAACAGTGTACGGGCTCGGGTGTCAAATTCTTAACTGTTTATGGGCTTGGGGCGCCAACTTCTTTAATGTTTATTGGCTCGGGGCCATCTTCTTAACTGTTCTGGTGCCAACTTTTTCACTTTTTACTGGCTCGGGGCCAGTTTCTTCACTGTTTATGGGCTCTGGGCCAACTTCTTATCTGTTTAACTTTTCGGGGGCCAACTTATTTACTGTTTATGGGCTCGGGGGCCAACTTCTTCACTCTTTATGGGCTCAGGGGGCCAACTTCTTCACTGTTTTTGGGCTCGGAAGGCCAACTTCTTTACTCTTTACGGGCTCGGGGGCCAACTTCTTAACTGTTTTTGGGCTCGGGGACCGTCTTCTTAACTGTTTATGGGCGCAGCGGCCACCTTCTCAACTGTTTATGGGATCGGTGGCAAACTTCTTATCTTTTTATGGACTCGGGGCCAACTTCTTAACAGTTTATGGGCACTGGGACCAACTTCTTAACTGTTTATGGGCTCGGGGGCAATCTTCTTAACTGTTTTTAGGCTCGGGGGCCACCGTCTTAACTGTTTATGGGATCGGGGGCCAACTTTTTAATTGTTTATGGGCTCTGGGCCAACTTCTTAACTGTTTAACTGTTCGGGGGACAACTTCTTCACTTTTTACGGGCTCGGGGCCAACTTCTTAATTGTTTATGGGTTCAGGGGCCAACTTCTTAACTGTTTATAGGCTCTGTAGCCAACTTATTAACTGTTTATGGGCTCGTGAGCCAACTTCTTAACTGTTTAACTGTTCGGGGGCCAACTTCTTCACTGTTTATGGGCTCAAAGGCAAACTTCCTAATTGTTTATTGGCTCGAGGGCCAACTTCTTAACTGTTTAACGGCTCGGGGACCATCTTCTTAACTGTTTATTGGCTCAGGTGTCATCTTCTTAACTGTTTATGGGCTCGGGTGTCATCTTCTTAATTGTTAATGTGTTCAGGGCCCAACTTCTTAACTGTTTATGGGCTCAGGGGCCCAACTTCCTTATTGCTTATGTGCTCGATGACCATCTTCTTAACTGTTTATGGGTTCAGTCGCACACTTCTTAAAAGTGTATGAGCTCGGGGACCGTCTTCTTAACTGTTTATTGGCTCGGAGCCAACTTCTTTACTGTTTCTGGGCTCGGGGCAAACTTCTTAACTGTTTAACTGTTCGAGGGACAACTTCTTCACTTTTTACGGGCTCGGGGCCAACTTCTTAATTGTTTATGGGTTCAGGGGCCAACTTCTTAACTGTTTATAGGCTCTGGGGTCAACTTCTTAACTGTTTATGGGCTCGGGAGCCAACTTCGTAACTGTTTATGGGCTCGGGAGCCAACTTCGTAACTGTTTATGGGCTCGGGGGCCAACTTCGTAACTGTTTATGGGCTCGGGGGACAACTTCCTAACTGTTTATGGGCTCGGGGGACAACTTCCTAACTGTTTATGGGCTCGGGGGCCAACTTCCTAACTGTTTATGGGCTCGGGGGCCAACTTCCTAACTGTTTATGGGCTCGGGGGCCAACTTCCTAACTGTTTATGGGCTCGGGGGCCAACTTCCTAACAGCCTTCAATTGAAAAAAAAGAAAGCTGGAATAATAAATAACACAAAATTTTATGAATAAATCCAATCAAACTACAACAGGCACTCTGGCGTCACAGACTGGTGTCCACAGTCACAGTTGTAGCACTCTGGGATCACAGACTGGTGCCCACAGTCACAGTTGTAGCACTCTGGGAGTACAGACTGGTGCCCACAGTCACAGTTGTAGCACTCTGGCGTCACAGACTGGTGCTCACAGTCACAGTTGTAGCACTCTGGGATCACAGACTGGTGCCCACAGTCACAGTTGTAGCACTCTGGGAGTACAGACTGGTGCCCACAGTCACAGTTGTAGCACTCTGGCGTCACAGACTGGTGCTCACAGTCACAGTTGTAGCACTCTGGGATCACAGACTGGTGCCCACAGTCACAGTTGTAGCACTCTGGGAGTACAGACTGGTGCCTACAGTCACAGTTGTAGCACTCTGGCGTCACAGACTGGTGCCCACAGTCACAGTTGTAGCACTCTGGCGTCACAGACTGGTGCCCACAGTCACAGTTGTAGCACTCTGGGATCACAGACTGGTGCCCACAGTCACAGTTGTAGCACTCTGGGAGTACAGACTGGTGCCTACAGTCACAGTTGTAGCACTCTGGGAGTACAGACTGGTGCCCACAGTCACAGTTGTAGCACTCTTGCGTCACAGACTGGTGCCCACAGTCACAGTTGTAGCACTCTGGGATCACAGACTGGTGCCCACAGTCACAGTTGTAGCACTCTGGCGTCACAGACTGGTGCCCACAGTCACAGTTGTAGCACTCTGGGATCACAGACTGGTGCCCACAGTCACAGTTGTAGCACTCTGGGATCACAGACTGGTGCTCACAGTCACAGTTGTAGCACTCTGGGATCACAGACTGGTGCTCACAGTCACAGTTGTAGCACTCTGGGATCACAGACTGGTGCTCACAGTCACAGTTGTAGCACTCTGGGATCACAGACTGGTGCTCACAGTCACAGTTGTAGCACTCTGGGATCACAGACTGGTGTCCACAGTCACAGTTGTAGCACTCTGGCGTCACAGACTGGTGTCCACAGTCACAGTTGTAGCACTCTGGCGTCACAGACTGGTGCCCACAGTCACAGTTGTAGCACTCTGGGATCACAGACTGGTGCCCACAGTCACAGTTGTAGCACTCTGGGAGTACAGACTGGTGCCTACAGTCACAGTTGTAGCACTCTGGGAGTACAGACTGGTGCCCACAGTCACAGTTGTAGCACTCTTGCGTCACAGACTGGTGCCCACAGTCACAGTTGTAGCACTCTGGGATCACAGACTGGTGCCCACAGTCACAGTTGTAGCACTCTGGCGTCACAGACTGGTGCCCACAGTCACAGTTGTAGCACTCTGGGATCACAGACTGGTGCCCACAGTCACAGTTGTAGCACTCTGGGATCACAGACTGGTGCTCACAGTCACAGTTGTAGCACTCTGGGATCACAGACTGGTGCTCACAGTCACAGTTGTAGCACTCTGGGATCACAGACTGGTGCTCACAGTCACAGTTGTAGCACTCTGGGATCACAGACTGGTGCCCACAGTCACAGTTGTAGCACTCTGGGATCACAGACTGGTGCCCACAGTCACAGTTGTAGCACTTCGGGATCACAGACTGGTGCCCACAGTCACAGTTGTAGCACTCTGGGATCACAGACTGGTGCCCACAGTCACAGTTGTAGCACTCTGGGATCACAGACTGGTGCCCACAGTCACAGTTGTAGCACTCTGGGATCACAGACTGGTGCCCACAGTCACAGTTGTAGCACTCTGGGATCACAGACTGGTGCCCACAGTCACAGTTGTAGCACTCTGGGATCACAGACTGGTGCCCACAGTCACAGTTGTAGCACTCTGGGATCACAGACTGGTGCCCACAGTCACAGTTGTAGCACTCTGGGATCACAGACTGGTGCTCACAGTCACAGTTGTAGCACTCTGGGATCACAGACTGGTGCTCACAGTCACAGTTGTAGCACTCTGGGATCACAGACTGGTGCTCACAGTCACAGTTGTAGCACTCTGGGATCACAGACTGGTGCCCACAGTCACAGTTGTAGCACTCTGGGATCACAGACTGGTGCCCACAGACACAGTTGTAGCACTCTGGGAGTACAGACTGGTGCCCACAGTCACAGTTGTAGCACTCTGGGATCACAGACTGGTGCTCACAGTCACAGTTGTAGCACTCTGGGATCACAGACTGGTGCTCACAGTCACAGTTGTAGCACTCTGGGATCACAGATTGGTGCCCACAGTCACAGTTGTAGCACTCTGGGATCACAGACTGGTGCCCACAGTCACAGTTGTAGCACTCTGGGATCACAGACTGGTGCCCACAGTCACAGTTGTAGCACTCTGGGAGTACAGACTGGTGCCCACAGTCACAGTTGTAGCACTCTGGGAGTACAGACTGGTGCCCACAGTCACAGTTGTAGCACTCTGGGAGTACAGACTGGTGCCCACAGTCACAGTTGTAGCACTCTGGGATCACAGACTGGTGCCCACAGTCACAGTTGTAGCACTCTGGGATCACAGACTGGTGCCCACAGTCACAGTTGTAGCACTCTGGGATCACTCTCGTCCTGATCCTGGCGCGATATTTTGCACCTGTACTGGCTGTGTACAGGTGAGGAATATATACACTCATAGGCCTGTATAGGCTGTGTGCAGATGTGGTACATGTGCAGCCATTGACCTGTAAACGTTGAGTACAGGTGTGGTAAGTGTATAGACAGTGTGAAGGTGCATGTGTACACACCTGTACAGTACTCACCTACTCACCTAGTTGCGCTTGCCGGGGTTGTGATTCGTCTCTTTCGTCCCGCCTCTCAACTGTCAATCAACTGGTGTACAGATTCCTGAGCCTACTGGGCTCTATCACATCTACATTTGAAACTGTGTATGGAGTCAGCCTCCACCACATCACTGCCTAATGCATTCCATTTATAAATTTCTCTGACACTGAAAAAATCTTTCTATGTCTTTGTGGCTCATCTGGGTACTAAGTTTCCACCTGTGTCCCCTTGTTCGTGTCCCACCCGTGCTGAATAGTTTGTCTTTGTCCACCCTGTCAATTCCCATGAGAATTTTGTAGGAGGTTATCAAGTCTCCCCTTACTCTTCTGTTTTCCTTGGAAGTGAGGTTCAGCTCCTTTAGTCTTTCCTCGTAGCTCATTGCTTTCAGTTCCGGGACGAGCCTGGTGGCATACCGCTGAATCTTCTCTAACTTTGTCTTGTGTTTAATTAGGTACGGATTCCAGGCTGGAGCTGCATATTCCAGGATTAGTCTGACATAAGTGGTATTCAGGGTCCTGAACGATTCCTGAAGAGTGTCCTGAACAGTGTGAAGGTGCATATGTACAGACCTGTACAGACAGTGTGAAGGTACATGAGTACAGACCTGTACAGACAGTGTGAAGGTACATGAGTACAGACCTGTACAGACAGTGTGAAGGTACATGAGTACAGACCTATACAGACAGTGTGAAGGTACATGAGTACAGACCTGTACAGACAGTGTGAAGGTACATGAGTACAGACCTGTACAGACAGTGTGAAGGTACATGAGTACAGACCTGTACAGACCGTGTGAAGGTACATGAGTACAGACCTGTACAGACAGTACTCACCTAGTTGTACTGACCTAGTTGTGCTTGCGGGGTTGAGCTCTGTCTCTTTGGTCCCGCCTCTCAACCGTCAATCAACAGGTGTACAGGTTCCTGAGTAGTGGAAAAGGTCCCAATGACCGGCAATTTTGCTTTTTTCTCCATGCCGGTCATTGGCGCATGGGGTTTTCTTGAATTTTTTTCTACAAGTCGCTCTATGACCCCTACCATTAAGCTCAAGGGGATTAAAATGCCGGTCCCTGGCGCATCCAAATTCCGTTACCCCGGCGACCTTGCACAGACATAACCAATGGTTAATGACGTCACCAGCTAGCCGCTGAGCGTTCCTGCACAGGCACGATCAAGGGGATTAAAAAGCCGGTCTATGAGTCGTGTATTTTGTGATACAACAGTAACCCTGAAACCTAATGTAAAATACCATCAACCCTAAACTATTTTAAATTTCCTATTTACTTCCAACCATCGGCCATTGCATGAAACAAAAGGGGAGCAGCACTGCAAGAAGTTATTTGGGTATTTTTCTAGTTCTTCCCCTGTTACCTGTATTTACCCAGGTATTTTCCTAAATCTAAAAAACCAATCCAATTCATTACTGTTCTGTTTCATGCTGATACGTTTAATAAGTTATTAATATTCCCCTTTACTATAACCATTCAGTCACACCTCTATTATGTCACCCCTATTTCTTCTTCTTCGTCTTTCTAGAGAATGTAATTTGAGCTTTGAAAATCTTTCTTGAAGGATCGTTTATTATGCATAGGGCAAAAAATAAAACGAAAAAACTGCTATCAGTCGTTTATATGAAAAAACAGAGCCCTGGGCATTGGTGATTTCAATGCGTGTTCAGTAGTAAACCAATATTGTCCTTAACCGCATACACGTCTCACATTCGCTCAAAACATACCTCCCACACCTTACTGTGGCATATAACAAATAAAAAAAACTCATTCAGTAAAAGCAAGCCTCTCATGTTTTAAAATATGGCCTTCTGCGGCTCGAGGCGCGCTAAATGCGGATCCCAGGAGGTACACACATAAGTGTGAACTCTTAATCTGGCTTAATACCTCACCTATACTCTGTGCTTCATCAAAGTTGATATTTAGCTACAATAGTTCGTATTTTCGCTCATTGCTTATATTTTCTGTTATTCATTAACCCTATCAAACCATCCTAACCTAACCTAACCCAACTTATTATATATAACAAACAAATACATTCTTCAGACCAGTTATTGTTGTTGTTTAGTGACATCGTGAAAAGCGACCTCAGGTATAGGGATAAGATATTACTGGCCATTAGCATATAGGTGTCAAGGTATTACAGCACCTGACTGGTCAACTATGTATGACGTCACCAGATGGCCAATGCGGCCTTTAGCTTCCTACCTGTATATGTACTGTATTTGATGTTATTATTAATCAAAAAATGACTAGACTAACCATCCCCACCTAACCTAATCAGAGGTTTAAGAATATACATTTTAGTCATTCACAACTGTATTCATTATTCAGTGATAAGTTCAAAACTAGAATAGCAACCCAATGTCGTACCGCTATTTGAGCAGAATCGTACGCCTGGCATCATGACAGGTAAGATGACCTGGTTTAAGAATATACATTTTAATTATCCACAACTGTAATTATTATTCGGTGATAAGTGCAAAAGTATAACAGCAACCCAAATGTCGTACCGCGATTTTTTGTAGAATCGTACATCTGGCAGCATAGCAGGTGAGCTGAACATAAGAATAAAGGTAACTGCAAAAGTCCTATTGGCCCATACGAGGCAGCTCCTATATATTTCCACCCAATCTCATTCATATTCATGTCCACCCTATGCTTAAAGCAACCAAGGGAACCCACTTAAAGTATTAGTGTACAATAATAGTTTTAATAAATAGCTGTCATTCTTGTTTTATACACAACAGCAATTATGAAACCCTATTGCTAGATATTCTACTATAATCCACAAGTAGCCACCACACATCTGGCAGCACAGCGGATTAGTAGCTGTGTTCATAGGCTAGTCAACTATCCTCACATCCATCAAATAGCTATCCAAATGTCGCACCTCAATTCACCCATCTAGCAACTCAGCTGGATGCTAGCCACTATATTCATAAGCTAATCATTTCTACACCTCGAAAAAAAAAATCCTAGTTTTGCTACACAAATCAGCTAACTTGTTTCTAAACCAACAGTCGCAAATACATGCATACATACCTACACATACTCCACAACCCATACATTCATAGAGAATAGTCTAGTTTTGTGCCACCATTTCCCCCATTAATCAGATGTGATTTATGCCATACACAGAAAATACAGCAGTTGCACGCCAAATATGCCATTTATGCACAAAATATATTATTTACACTCAAAATATACCATCACACAAAAATATGTCATTTATAGACAAAGATATGACATTTACATACAAAAGATGCCAGTTTCACCCAAAATATGCCATTTACACAATATTGCATGTATACTCAGATTATAACATTTACAGAAAGTATGATATTTGTACAAATATATCAAAATGCTTATGCATTTAGACAATCAAAAATGCGCTTTCACTAAAATTCCACAAACATAATTTTCACAAAATACTCATACATTGTCTCATAAACCAAATACACTTACACCACTAAGGTCTATTTTTTCAGATTACAGAGCTTACACAAAATACACAATTTGCACACAAAAATACAGTTGCACCAGTTCCACGTCAACAAATTAAAAACACAACTTGCATAAATGCACTATTAGTACAAAAATTATTATAAAACATGTACAATTATTGCACAATTTGTGTAATTATTGTACATCTTTGCACAATTAATACAAGAAAACTTGCTATATAATTTCTCGACTTGCACAATGACAATAAATACACAAAGGTATAAATAAACAATTCGTCCATATGCAATTACACAACATGCGCAATTAATAAACAACTTTCACAAATATTACACATCTTTCATAATTATTACACAACTTGCACAAATACATATCTAGCACAAATACGTACAATACATAACTACCCCAAATATGAAAATACACAACTGGCATAAAACACGATTTACACAAATACAATTGCGACATTTACACAACTTGCTCAAAAATAAAATCAATACACAACTGAACAATACATAACTAGCACATATTCATTAAATACACAACTAGAAAATTTCCACAAATAAATATACAATTAATACATACGACTTGCACAAAACAATACACAATTTATTGAAATATCATCAATACATAATTGCAATTATCATACGACTTATGCAAAATATATAATCCACACAATCAATACACAAGTATATTAATTGTGCAATATATGTACAAATACAAACACAACCAACTGGGTCAAACAATACACAATTTGCAAGATATTTTTCTAGGTATATTTAGGACATTAATTACAATATGCTGAGTTTAACCAACTCCCCAAAAATCAGAATTTCACATATTAAAAAGGTACATATGACTTCCGATGAGCGCTATTATTAACACATTCATTTTCCATTAATATTTCAACATTATCAGTGCTAAACTATTCATCTAACATATGTCCATTGTTTGTAATACATTCCTTGTTACATCCTCTCCAATCAGGCCACCCATATATATTTATGCAAACCATCTAACAGACTTATTTATTCTAGCCTTAGTTATGTTAGGTTTGGTGAAGTCAGTATTTTATATGATAATTTTAAGAAAATTTGCTATATCTTATCAAAAATGCATGCTATCAAAACCTAAATTCATCAAAATCTTTAAAAAAATATACTTATACTTCACAAATTTACCTAAATTCAACCTAGTAAAAGCTAAACTAACAAAATATGAGCATCCCATATCCTCACATACAAGCCTATAACACCTCTGTCCATACATTACATGAGTTGGCCATATAGCTCGAACCCCAAATAGGAAAATTTACACTATTTCATAAACATGCTAGTTCATGACCCCTAAGATATTATATGTATATGTCCTTCCCTACACGGCCTCATCTAACCTGACCTAGCATATCCAAACCTGGATTTGGTTAAAGCTGGCGAAATTTATGCTATGCCACCTAAATATGACCTAATTTATGGCAATTTCCACCAAATATACCCAAATGTTGTGTATCATAGCATCACCAAAGCCCATTTTTACCTACATTTTCTCCTATTCCATCCTACCCTACACAACCTCACCTAACCTATCCTAGCATATCCAAACCTGGATTTGGTTAAAGTCTGCAAAATTTAAGCTATTCCACATAAATTCGACCTAATTTAAGGCAATTCCCACCATATATCCCCAAATGTTGTGTATCACAGCACTGCCAAAGCCCATTTTTACCTACATTTTCTCCTATTCCATCCTACCCTACACAACCTTACCTAACCTATCCTACCATATCCAAACCTAGATTTGGTTAAAGTCTGCAAAATTTAAGTTATCCCATATAAATTTGTCCTAATTTAAGACAATTTCCACCAAATATACCCAAAAATGTTTTGGAACATAGCACGGCCAAAGCTCATTTTAGCTGAGTTTTCACCTATTCCAACCTGCCCTAGAAAACCCTACTCAGCCTCTCCTGGCATATCCAAAGTCGGATTTGATTATAGTTGGCAAAATTTATGCCTTTCCCACCTAAATTTTACCTAATTTATGCCAATTTCCACCGAATATACCCAAATGTTTTGTATCTTAGCATAGCCAAAGTTCATTTTAGCTGAGTTTTCACCTATTCCAACCTGCCCTAGACAACCCTACCCAGCCTCTCCTGGCATATCCAAAGTCGGATTTGATTATAGTTGGCAAAATTTATGCCTTTCCTACCTAAATTTCACCTAATTTATGCCAATTTCCACCGAATATACGCAAATGTTTTGTATCTTAGCATGGTCAAAGTTCATTTCACCCAAGTTTTTCACCTATTCCATCTTACCTTACACAGCCTTACCTAACCTGACCTAGCATATCCCAAGCTAGATTTGATTAGAGTTCGTGAAATTTATGCTTACTCACCTAAATTCAACCTAATTTAAGACAATTTCTACCCAATATACCCAAAATGTTTTGTTACATAACTCAGTCAAAGACCATTTTAGCCGAGTTTTCACATATTCCAACCTACCCTACATAGCCTTACCTATCCCTGACCTAGCAGATTTGATTAAAGTTGGGGAAATTTAAGCTATCGTTATCAAATTGGAGACAATTTCCACCAAATATGCCTAAATGTTGTGTATCATAGCACAGCCAAAATCTATTTTATCCACATTTTCACCCATTCCAACTAAACCTGGACCCAACCTCAGATGCGACATATACTCAGAGAAGTGATGTTTTTTGGATATGAACCTAAATGCCCGTGCCTAACCTGCAAGAGTCTTGGAGCTTTGTTGAATATTTTATCTATTTTTCTTCGAAAACTGAAGTTTGGGATATGAACCTATCCGCACTGTGCCTAACCTGCTAGGTTTTTTGTTGAACATCGTAACCATATTCATAGAAAAGTGATGTTTTGGATATGGACCTAACAGCCCCTCTCCTTTAAAACTTGGAACTGTGTTCAATATTGTAGATATAGTGTTGGGTATGTGTTTTGTTTTTACACATCAACCCAACTGTCCTGGACCTAACCTCCCTTCATCTAACTTAAAATTTATCGTAAATATGGAAGGAACGTGTTATTTGTGCATCAACCCAACCGTCCTTGACCTAACCTCCATTTATCAAACTTCAAATTTATCATAAATATGGGAGGACCGTGTTATTTGTGCATCAACCCAGCCGTCTTGGGCTTAACCTCCCTTTATCTAACTTCAAATTTATTGTATTTATGGGAAGAAGGTGTTGTTTATGCATCAACCCAACCTCCCTGGACCTAACCTCTGATACACGAATCTTGGTTCAATATTGCATCATACTCGTACCATATTTTTTTTCACATAATTCAACCATCCTCAACCTAACCTCTATTACCTGGGGGAGGGAGGTTAATGGAAAATATGATAATAATGGGAATTTTCTCTACATCAGTTCAACTTAACCATCCTTAACCTAACCTAAGTTAGAAAGGGATATAACTCACCAAAACTATTTAATTACCATTTACCCAATTTTCCTTATCCTAACCTACAACTAGAGGGTTTAGACCCCCCTTTACCTCGAAATTATAGTATAGGGTTAAATTAGGGAATGTTGGGTTTACATGTGAAAATATATTCCTACCTTAAATATGTAGTATAATTTCGAGGTAAAGGGGGGTCTAAACCCTCTAGTTGTAGGTTAGGATAAGGAAAATTGGGTAAATGGTAATTAAATAGTTTTGGTGAGTTATATCCCTTTCTAACTTAGGTTAGGTTAAGGATGGTTAAGTTGAACTGATGTAGAGAAAATTCCCATTATTATCATATTTTCCATTAACCTCCCTCCCCCCAGGTAATAGAGGTTAGGTTGAGGATGGTTGAATTATGTGAAAAAAAATATGGTACGAGTATGATGCAATATTGAACCAAGATTCGTGTATCAGAGGTTAGGTCCAGGGAGGTTGGGTTGATGCATAAACAACACCTTCTTCCCATAAATACAATAAATTTGAAGTTAGATAAAGGGAGGTTAGGCCCAAGACGGCTGGGTTGATGCACAAATAACACGGTCCTCCCATATTTATGATAAATTTGAAGTTTGATAAATGGAGGTTAGGTCAAGGACGGTTGGGTTGATGCACAAATAACACGTTCCTTCCATATTTACGATAAATTTGAAGTTAGATGAAGGGAGGTTAGGTCCAGGACAGTTGGGTTGATGTGTAAAAACAAAACACATACCCAACACTATATCTACAATATTGAACACAGTTCCAAGTTTTAAAGGAGAGGGGCTGTTAGGTCCATATCCAAAACATCACTTTTCTTTGAATATGGTTACGATGTTTAACAAAAAACCTAGCAGGTTAGGCACAGTGCGGATAGGTTCATATCCCAAACTTCAGTTTTCGAAGAAAAATAGATAAAATATTCAACAAAGCTCCAAGACTCTTGCAGGTTAGGCACGGGCATTTAGGTTCATATCCAAAAAACATCACTTCTCTGAGTATATGTCGCATCTGAGGTTGGGTCCAGGTTTAGTTGGAATGGGTGAAAATGTGGATAAAATAGGTTTTGGCTGTGCTATGAAACACAACATTTAGGCATATTTGGTGGAAATTGTCTCCAATTTGATGGCGATAGCTTAAATTTCCCCAACTTTAATCAAATCTGCTAGGTCAGGGATAGGTAAGGCTATGTAGGGTAGGTTGGAATATGTGAAAACTCGGCTAAAATGGTCTTTGGCTGAGCTATGTAACAAAACATTTTGGGTATATTGGGTAGAAATTGTCTTAAATTAGGTTGAATTTAGGTGAGTAAGCATAAATTTCACGAACTTTAATCAAATCAAGCTTGGGATATGCTAGGTCAGGTTAGGTAAGGCTGTGTAAGGTAAGATGGAATAGGTGAAAAACTTGGGTGAAATGAACTTTGACCATGCTAAGATACAAAACATTTGCGTATATTCGGTGGAAATTGGCATAAATTAGGTGAAATTTAGGTGGGTAAGGCATAAATTTTGCCAACTATAATCAAATCCGACTTTGGATATGCCAGGAGAGGCTGGGTAGGGTTGTCTAGGGCAGGTTGGAATAGGTGAAAACTCAGCTAAAATGAACTTTGGCTATGCAAAGATACAAAACATTTGGGTATATTCGGTGGAAATTGGCATAAATTAGGTAAAATTTAGGTGGGAAAGGCATAAATTTTGCCAACTATAATCAAATCCGACTTTGGATATGCCAGGAGAGGCTGAGTAGGGTTTTCTAGGGCAGGTTGGAATAGGTGAAAACTCAGCTAAAATGAGCTTTGGCCGTGCTATGTTCCAAAACATTTTTGGGTATATTTGGTGGAAATTGTCTTAAATTAGGACAAATTTATATGGGATAACTTAATTTTCGCCGACTTTAACCAAATCTAGGTTTGGATATGCTAGGATAGGTTAGGTAAGGTTGCGTAGGGTAGGATGGAATAGGAGAAAATATAGGTAAAAATGGGCTTTGGCAGTGCTGTGATACACAACATTTGGGGATATTTGGTGGGAATTGCCTTAAATTAGATCGAATTTAGGTGGGATAGCTTAAATTTCGCAGACTTTAACCAAATCTAGGTTTGGATATGGTAGGATAGGTTAGGTAAGGTTGCGTAGGGTAGGATGGAATAGGAGAAAATGTAGGTAAAAATGGGCTTTGGCAGTGCTGTGATACACAACATTTGGGGATATTTGGTGGGAATTGCCTTAAATTAGGTCGAATTTATGTGGAATAGCTTAAATTTCGCAGACTTTAACCAAATCCAGGTTTGGATATGCTAGGATAGGTTAGGTGAGGTTGTGTAGGGTAGGATGGAATAGGAGAAAATGTAGGTAAAAATGGGCTTTGGTGATGCTATGATACACAACATTTGGGTATATTTGGTGGAAATTGCCATAAATTAGGTCATATTTAGGTGGCATAGCATAAATTTCGCCAACTTTAACCAAATCCAGGTTTGGATATGCTAGGTCAGGTTAGATGAGGTCGTGTAGGGAAGGACATATACATATAATATCTTAGGGGTCATGAACTAGCATGTTTATGAAATAGTGTAAATTTTCCTATTTGGGGTTCGAGCTATATGGCCAACTCATGTAATGTATGGACAGAGGTGTTATAGGCTTGTATGTGAGGATATGGGATGCTCATATTTTGTTAGTTTAGCTTTTACTAGGTTGAATTTAGGTAAATTTGTGAAGTATAAGTATATTTTTTTTAAAGATTTTGATGAATTTAGGTTTTGATAGCATGCATTTTTGATAAGATACAGCAAATTTTCTTAAAATTATCATATAAAATACTGACTTCACCAAACCTAACATAACTAAGGCTAGAATAAATAAGTCTGTTAGATGGTTTGCATAAATATATATGGGTGGCCTGATTGGAGAGGATGTAACAAGGAATGTATTACAAACAATGGACATATGTTAGATGAATAGTTTAGCACTGATAATGTTGAAATATTAATGGAAAATGAATGTGTTAATAATAGCGCTCATCGGAAGTCATATGTACCTTTTTAATATGTGAAATTCTGATTTTTGGGGAGTTGGTTAAACTCAGCATATTGTAATTAATGTCCTAAATATACCTAGAAAAATATCTTGCAAATTGTGTATTGTTTGACCCAGTTGGTTGTGTTTGTATTTGTACATATATTGCACAATTAATATACTTGTGTATTGATTGTGTAGATTATATATTTTGCATAAGTCGTATGATTATTGCAATTATGTATTGATGATATTTCAATAAATTGTGTATTGTTTTGTGCAAGTCGTATGTATTAATTGTATATTTATTTGTGGAAATTTTCTAGTTGTGTATTTAATGAATATGTGCTAGTTATGTATTGTTCAGTTGTGTATTGATTTTATTTTTGAGCAAGTTGTGTAAATGTCGCAATTGTATTTGTGTAAATCGTGTTTTATGCCAGTTGTGTATTTTCATATTTGGGGTAGTTATGTATTGTACGTATTTGTGCTAGATATGTATTTGTGCAAGTTGTGTAATAATTATGAAAGATGTGTAATATTTGTGAAAGTTGTTTATTAATTGCGCATGTTGTGTAATTGCATATGGACGAATTGTTTATTTATACCTTTGTGTATTTATTGTCATTGTGCAAGTCGAGAAATTATATAGCAAGTTTTCTTGTATTAATTGTGCAAAGATGTACAATAATTACACAAATTGTGCAATAATTGTACATGTTTTATAATAATTTTTGTACTAATAGTGCATTTATGCAAGTTGTGTTTTTAATTTGTTGACGTGGAACTGGTGCAACTGTATTTTTGTGTGCAAATTGTGTATTTTGTGTAAGCTCTGTAATCTGAAAAAATAGACCTTAGTTGTGTAAGTGTATTTGGTTTATGAGACAATGTATGAATATTTTGTGAAAATTATGTTTGTGGAATTGTGGAATTTTAGTGAAAGCGCATTTTTGATTGTCTAAATGCATAAGCATTTTGATATATTTGTACAAATATCATACTTTCTGTAAATGTTATAATCTGAGTATACATGCAATATTGTGTAAATGGCATATTTTGGGTGAAACTGGCATCTTTTGTATGTAAATGTCATATTTTTGTCTATAAATGACATATTTTTGTGTGATGGTATATTTTGAGTGTAAATAATATATTTTGTGCATAAATGGCATATTTGGCGTGCAACTGCTGTATTTTCTGTGTATGGCATAAATCACATCTGATTAATGGGGGAAATGGTGGCACAAAACTAGACTATTCTCTATGAATGTATGGGTTGTGGAGTATGTGTAGGTATGTATGCATGTATTTGCGACTGTTGGTTTAGAAACAAGTTAGCTGATTTGTGTAGCAAAACTAGGATTTTTTTTTTCGAGGTGTAGAAATGATTAGCTTATGAATATAGTGGCTAGCATCCAGCTGAGTTGCTAGATGGATGAATTGAGGTGCGACATTTGGATAGCTATTTGATGGATGTGAGGATAGTTGACTAGCCTATGAACACAGCTACTAATCCGCTGTGCTGCCAGATGTGTGGTGGCTACTTGTGGATTATAGTAGAATATCTAGCAATAGGGTTTCATAATTGCTGCTGTGTATAAAACAAGAATGACAGCTATTTATTAAAACTATTATTGTACACTAATACTTTAAGTGGGTTCCCTTGGTTGCTTTAAGCATAGGGTGGACATGAATATGAATGAGATTGGGTGGAAATATATAGGAGCTGCCTCGTATGGGCCAATAGGACTTTTGCAGTTACCTTTATTCTTATGTTCAGCTCACCTGCTATGCTGCCAGATGTACGATTCTACAAAAAATCGCGGTACGACATTTGGGTTGCTGTTATACTTTTGCACTTATCACCGAATAATAATTACAGTTGTGGATAATTAAAATGTATATTCTTAAACCAGGTCATCTTACCTGTCATGATGCCAGACCTACGATTCTGCTCAAATAGCGGTACGACATTGGGTTGCTATTCTAGTTTTGAACTTATCACTGAATAATGAATACAGTTGTGAATGACTAAAATGTATATTCTTAAACCTCTGATTAGGTTAGGTGGGGATGGTTAGTCTAGTCATTTTTTGATTAATAATAACATCAAATACAGTACATATACAGGTAGGAAGCTAAAGGCCGCATTGGCCATCTGGTGACGTCATACATATTTGACCAGTCAATTGCTGTAATACCTTGACACCTATATGCTAATGGCCAGCAATACCTTATCCCTATACCTGAGGTCGCTTTTCACGATGTCACTAAACAACAACAATAACTGGTCTGAAGAATGTATTTGTTTGTTATATATAATAAGTTGGGTTAGGTTAGGTTAGGATGGTTTGATAGGGTTTATGAATAACAGAAAATATAAGCAATGAGCGAAAATACGAGCTATTGTAGCTAAATATCAACTTTGATGAAGCACAGAGTATAGGTGAGGTATTAAGCCAGATTAAGAGTTCACACTTATGTGTGTACCTCCTGGGATCCACATTTAGCGCGCCTCACGCCGCAGAAGGCCATATTTTAAAACATGAGAGGCTTGCTTTTACTGAATGAGTTTTTTTTATTTGTTATATGCCACAGTAAGGTGTGGGAGGTATGTTTTGAGCGAATGTGAGACGTGTATGCGGTTAAGGACAATATTGGTTTACTACTGAACACGCATTGAAATCACCAATGCCCAGGGCTCTGTTTTTTTCATATAAACGACTGATAGCAGTTTTTTCATTTTATTTTTTGCCCTATGCATAATAAACGATCCTTCAAGAAAGATTGTCAAAGCTCAAATTACATTCTCTAGAAAGACGAAGAAGAAGAAATAGGGGTGACATAATAGAGGTGTGACTGAATGGTTATAGTAAAGGGGAATATTAATAACTTATTAAACATATCAGCATGAAACAGAACAGGAATGAATTGGATTGTTTTTTTAGATTTAGGAAAATACCTGGGTAAATACAGGTAACAGGGGAAGAACTCGAAAAATACACAAATAACTTCTTGCAGTGCTGCTCCCCTTTTGTTTCATGCAATGGCCGATGGTTGGAAGTAAATAGGAAATTTAAAATAGTTTAGGGTTGATGGTATTTTACATTAGGTTTCAGGGTTACTGTTGTATCACAAAATACACGACTCATAGACCGGCTTTTTAATCCCCTTGATCGTGCCTGTGCAGGAACGCTCAGCGGCTAGCTGGTGACGTCATTAACCATTGGTTATGTCTGTGCAAGGTCGCCGGGGTAACGGAATTTGGATGCGCCAGGGACCGGCATTTTAATCCTCTTGAGCTTAGTGGTAGGGGTCATAGAGCGACTTGTAGAAAAAAATTCAAGAAAACCCCATGCGCCAATGACCGGCATGGAGAAAAAATTTGAGAAAAACCCATGCGCCAATGACAGGCATGGGAAAAAAATTAAGAAAACCCCATGCGCCAATGACCGGCATGGAGAAAAAAATTTGAGAAAACCTCATGCGCCAATGACCGGCATGGGAAAAAAATTAAGAAAACCCCATGCGCCAATGACAGGCATGGGAAAAAATTTGAGAAAACCCCATGCGCCAATGACCGGCATGGGAAAATATTTGAGAAAACCCCATGCGCCAATGACCGGCACGGGAAAATATTTGAGAAAACCCCATGCGCCAATGACAGGCATGGGAAAATATTTGAGAAAACCCCATGCGCCAATGACCGGCACGGGAAAAAAGCAAAATTGCCGGTCATTGGGACCTTTTCCACTACTTTCCTGAGCCTATTGGGCTCTATCATATCTACACTTGAAACTGTGTATGGAGTCAGCCTCCACCACATTACTTCCTAATGCATTCCATTTGTCAACCACTCTGACACTAAAAAAGTTTTTTCTAATATCTCTGTGGCTCATTTGGGCACTCAGTTTCCACCTGTGTCCCCTAGTGTGTGTGCCCCTTGTGTTAAATAGCCTGTCTTTATCAACCCTGTCGATACCCTTGAGAGTCTTGAATGTGGTGATCATGTCCCCCCTAACTCTTCTGTCTTCCAACGAAGTGAGGTTTAATTCCCGTAGTCTCTCCTCGTAGCTCATACCTCTCAGCTCAGGTACTAGTCTGGTGGCAAACCTTTGAACCTTTTCCAGTTTAGTCTTATGCATGACTAGATACGGAATCCATGCTGGAGCCGCATACTCCAGGATTGGTCTGACATATGTGTTATATAATGTTCTGAAAGATTCCTTACACAAGTTTCTAAAGGCCGTTCTTATGTTAGCCAACCTGGCATATGCTGCTGATGTTATCCTCTTGATATGAGCTTCAGGGGACAGATCTGGCGTGATATCAACCCCCAGGTCTTTCTCTCTCTCTCTGACTCTTGAAGCATTTCATCTCCCAAATGGTACCTTGTTTCTGGTCTCCTGCTTCCTACCCCTATCTTCATTACATTACATTTCCTTGGGTTAAACTCTAATAGCCATTTGTTCGACCATTCCTGCAGCTTGTCCAGGTCTTCTTGAAGCCTCAAGCTGTCCTCCTCTGTCTTAATCCTTCTCATAATTTTGGCGTCGTCAGCAAACATTGTAAGGAATGAGTCTATACCCTCTGAGAGATCATTTACGTATATCAGAAACAGGATAGGTCCGAGTACAGAGCCCTGTGGGACTCCACTGGTGACTTCACGCCATTCTGAGGTCTCACCCCTCACTGTAACTCTCTGCTTCCTATTGCTTAGGTACTCCCTTATCCACTGGAGCGCCTTACCAGTTACTCCTGCCTGTTTCTCCAGCTTATGCATCAACCTTTCATGGGGTACTGTGTCAAAGGCTTTCCGACAGTCCAAAAAAATGCAGTCCGCCCATCCTTCTCTTTCTTGCTTAATCTTTGTCACTTGATCATAGAATTCTATCAAGCCTGTAAGGCAAGATTTACCCTCCCTGAACCCATGTTGATGGGTTGTCACGAAGTCTCTTCTCTCCAGATGTGTTACTAGGTTTTTTCTCACAATCTTCTCCATCACCTTGCATGGTATACAAGTTAAGGACACTGGCCTGTAGTTCAGTGCCTCTTGTCTGTCACCCTTTTTGTATATTGGTACTACATCCTACTACATATTGGGGGAGCTGGTCGGCCGAGCGGACAGCACGCTGGACCCTATGCTCCTGTTACCTAGCAGTAAAATAGGTACCTGGGTGTTAGTCAGCTGTCATGGGCTGCTTCCTGAGGGTGGAGGCCTGGTCGAGGACCGGGCCGCGGGGACACTAAAAAGCCCCGAAATCATCTCAAGATAACCTCCAGAAGATAACCTACATTAGCAGTCTTCCATATTTCTGGTAGGTCTCCCGTTTCCAGTGACCTCATATACACTATGGAGAGTGGCAAGCAAAGTGCTCCTGCACACTCTTTCAATACCCATGGTGAGATTCCGTTCGGCCCAACAGCTTTTCTCACATCCAGCTCATATAGGTGTTTCTTGACCTCATCTCTTGTAATTTCGAATCTTTCCAAGGTCACCTGGTTTGCTGCCACCTCTCCTATCGCCATGACTTCTTCCTGTTCTATTGTAAAGACCTCCTGGAACCTTTTGTTGAGTTCTTCACACACCTCTTTGTCATTCTCTGTGTACCTGTCCTCGCCCACCCTAAGTTTCAGCACCTGTTCCTTCACTGTTGTCTTCCTCCTGATGTGACTGTGTAGTAGCTTTGGCTCGGTCTTGGCATTATTAGCTATATCATTTTCATACCTTTTCTCAGCTGCTCTTCTCACACTGACATACTCGTTCCTGGTTCTCTGGTATCTCTCTCTACTTTCTGGTGTTCTTTTATTACGGAAGTTCCTCCATGCCCTATTGTTCAGCTCCTTTGCTTTCATACATTCCCTATTAAACCATGGATTCTTCCTTTGCTTCTCTGTTTTTTCCTGTTGGGCTGGGACAAACCTGCTTACAGCCTCCTGACATTTTTGGGTGACATAGTCCATCATGTCTTGTACGGACTTGGTTCCGAGTTCTGTGTCCCAATGTATATCCCATAGGAATTTATTCATCTCCTCATAGTTTCCCTTTCAGTACGCCAGCCCTTTGTTTCCCAGTTCTTTTTTGGGGGTGATAATTCCTAGCTCAACCAGGTACTCAAAGCTCAATACACTATGATCACTCATTCCCAAGGGGGCTTCCAACTTAACTTCCCTTATATCCGACTCATTTAGGGTAAATATCAGATCAAGCAAGGCTGGTTCATCCCCTCCTGTCATTCTTGTCGGTCCCTTGACGTGTTGACTTAGAAAGTTTCTTGTTGCCACATCCAGCAGCTTAGCTCTCCATGTGTCTGGGCCTCCATGTGGGTCTCTGTTCTCCCAATCTATCTTCCCATGGTTGAAGTCTCCCATGATTCGTAGTCTGGATCCGTTCCTGCTAGTCACAGAAGCTGCTCTCTCTATTATATTGATAGTGGCCAAGTTGTTTCTATCATATTCCTGTCTGGGTCTTCTGTCATTCGGTGGGGGGTTATATATGACTACTACTATAATTTTCTGTCCTCCAGTTGCAATGGTGCCTGATATGTAATCACTGAAAACTTCACAGTTCTGAATTACCATCTCTTCGAAATTCCAACCTTCTCTTATTTGCAAAGCTACACCATCTCCTCCTCTCCCTTCTCTCTCTTTCCTCACTACATAGTAGCCCTGTGGAAACACTGCATTTGTTATGGTTTTCGTTAGCTTTGTTTCTGTGAGTGCTATTATGTCTGAGTTTTCTTGTCGTGTCCATTCTCCGAGTTCACTTGTTTTATTTGTAATCCCATCTATGTTAGTGTACATTGCCTTGAAGCTCACTTTCTTCTGTTCATTTTCTTGTCCCTTTCTTGGCGAGCATTCTGCTGGTGTGGGAAGTTGTTTCGTGGGTGAGAAGGTCTGTGGGTCTCAGAGGATTTTATGGTGGGGGGTACGTGTTTAAGGGAAGGGGGGGACAGGTAGGGTGTGGCTTAAATTAAGGAGATAGGGGGGACATGGAGGATACGGGGTGAGGAGGGATAGGGAGGGTATGGGATGAAGGGGGAGAAGGGGAAAGGCGGGAGGGGGGATATGATGGGAATGGGGAAGGGGTGACAGGGTCAGAATGGGGTGGGGGGGGAGGGAGGGATGGGTGGGGGCAGGTAGGGTAAGGGGAAGGGAGGGTTTCTATGCAGAGGGGGGTGGTGGTGTTTCCCTCCCCTCTGGTGTTCCTGGGATGCTTGTTTTGGGTTCCCCTCTTGTCTCTGGGACTGTTGTGTTGGGGGCTGTGCTTTCCTGGTTTGCTCCTCTCTCCCTGTGCTTCCTCCTTGCCTCTGCTGCCCTGGTTTTCTCTTCCTTCGTCCTATCCCTCTGCAGGAATACTTTTTTGTATCCCTCCACATACTGCAGACGACTCTTCCTTTCGAGAATATCCTCCTTCGTGGTTTCATTTGTAAACATCACCTTTACAAGTCGGTTTCTGTCCTTGTTGTACCAGCCCTACCTGAAAACCTTCTCAATGCTTTGTTCAGCCCCTTCCATCTGTAACTCCTTCAGCAGCCCATGTACTGCCTCTCTATCCTTGCTATTCCATTCTTGCCTGTTGGATCCTTCCTGTTCTTTGATGCCTACAACTACCACTGATCTTTTTCTCTCCAGCAGCTGAGTGGTGCACCTTGCTTTTTCTGTGAGGTAGCTGCTTGCATGGCTACCTCCCTCACTGTGTCCATTGCTTCTGAGCTCTTTTTCAGTCTTTCCGCAAATGTTTCAGGTACAGAGGCATTTCCTTCCAATGCAACATACCCACCTTCCCTTTGGATGATAATCTGATGCTCGGTCTCTTTATTTTTCTCTGTGAGGGATTTGATCTCCTCCCTTGCTGATGTCAGCTCACTTTGCAGGTTGTTAATTGTAATCCACATTTCATGTATCTCCCTCCTGAATTCCTCCAGAACTTGGGTTAACATTTCCTTCGCTTGGTCACTTTGGCTGTTCCCTGTGTCCCAGCTGCGTCCTCCTGCCATTTTGCCCCTTGTCAAGAGAGAGAGAGCAAGAGAGCAAGAGAGAGAGAGCAAGAGAGAGAGAGCAAGAGAGAGAGAAAGAGAGAGAGAGAGAGAGAGAGAGAGAGAGAGAGAGAGAGAGAGAGAGAGAGAGAGAGAGAGAGAGAGAGAGAGAGAGAGAGAGAGAGAGAGAGAGAGAGAGAGAGAGAGAGAAGAGAGAGAGAGAGAGAACAGAGAGAGAGAGAAAACAGAGAGACCGTGTGTGTGTGTGCATGTGTGCGCGTGTGATGGGGGTGAAGAGGAGGTGGGTGAGGTGTTGTCTTCAGATTACAGCAGGTAAGAGAGGGGGTAAGAAAGGGAGTGGATTATGAGTGAAGTTTTATCCCCTTTCCACGAAAAGGTGTTAATCCCTTCTAGCCTGATTGGACGTATATGTGTGTGTGTGCGCGCATGCATGTGTGCTTGTGTTTGTTTTTGCGTGTGTGTGTGCATGCATGTGTGCTTGTGTTTGTTTTTGCGTGTGTGTGCGTGTGTGCTTGCAAACGTACATGTGCGTACGTGCATGCGTGTGTTACGGGGGTCCCGTAAAATGTCAACCTTTACCCAAAATGAGCCACTTTGATATACTGAACAAGAATTTGGTAATATTTTACCTCCGTACACCTGAAGAATTGAGTGTGAAGTGTGCATGTGTACAGACCTGTACAGACAGTGTGAAGGTGCATGTGTACAGACGAGGAGAGAGATGTCTGTACACATGCACTAGGACCTGTACAGGACTTATAGAGCCCATAACATTGTGTCAACAAACATCTTCTCTAACAGAGGCCGGCTTCAACCCGTCCCTGGCGAAGGCCAGCTTGTGCCTTCCTCAGCCACGATACTTGCCTCTTCCTCCTGACAACCAGCACGGTAAGTCCTTGCTTCACAGTGAGTCCTTGCTTCACGGTGAGTCCTTGCTTCACAGTGAGTCCCTTGCTTCACGGTGAGTTCTTGCTTCATGGTGAGTCCTTGCTTCACAGTAAGTCCTTGCTTAATGGTGAGTCTTTGCTTCACAGTGAGTCCTTGCTTCACGGTGAGTCTTTGCTTCACAGTGATTCCTTGCTTCACGGTGAGCCCTTGCTTCAAAGTGAGTCCCTTGCTTCACGGTGAGTCCTTGCTTCACGGTGAGTCCTTGCTTCACAGTGAGTCCTTGCTTCACAGTGAGTCCCTTGCATCACAGTGAGTACTTGCTTCACAGTGACTCCCTTGCATCACGGTGAGTCCATGCTTAACAATGAGTCCCTTGCTTCACAGTGAGTCCTAGCTTCACGGTGAGTCCTTGCTTCACAGAGAGTCCCTTGCTTCATAGTGAGTCCCTTGCTTCACGGTGAGTCCTTGCTTCAAAGTGAGCCCCTTGCTTCACAGTGAGTCCTTGCTTCACAGTGAGTCCTTGCTTCACAGTGAGTTCCTAGCTTTACAGTGAGTCCTTGCTTCACAGTGAGTCCCTTGCTTCACAGTGAGTCTTTGCTTCACAGTGAGTCCGTTGCTTCACGGTGAGTCCTTGCTTCACAGTGAGTCCCTTGCTTCACAGTGAGTCCCTTGCTTCACAGTGAGTCCCTTGCTTTACAGTGAGTCCTTGCTTCATGGTGAGTCCTTGCTTCACGGTAAGTCCTTGCTTCACAGTGAGTCCTTGCTTCACGGTTAGTCCTTGCTTCACAGTGAGTCCTTGCTTCACAATGAGTTCCTTGCTTCACAGTGAGTCCTTGCTTCACGGTTAGTCCTTGCTTCACAGTGAGTCCCTTGCTTCATAGTCTCCCTTCCTTCACAGTCAATGCTGATACTAATAGTAGAGTGTCAGCCAGCTGGGTGATAATAGAGTGTCACCCATCTGGGTGATAGTAGGGTGTCAGCCAGCTGGGTGATAGTAGAGAGTCAGCCAGCTGGGTGATAGTAGAGAGTCAGCCAGCTGGGTGATAGTAGGGTGTCAGCCAGCTGGGTGATAATAGAGTGTCACCCATCTGGGTGATAGTAGGGCGTCAGCCAGCTGGGTGATAGTAGAGAGTCAGCCAGCTGGGTGATAATAGAGTGTCACCCATCTGGGTGATAGTAGGGCGTCAGCCAGCTGGGTGATAGTAGAGAGTCAGCCAGCTGGGTGATAATAGAGTGTCACCCATCTGGGTGATAGTAGGGCGTCAGCCAGCTGGGTGATAGTAGAGAGTCAGCCAGCTGGGTGATAGTAGGGTGTCAGCCACCTGGGTGATAATAGAGTGTCAGCCATCTGGGTGATAGTAGGGCGTCAGCCAGCTGGGTGATAGTAGGGTGTCAGCCAGCAGGGTGATAATAGAGTGTCACCCATCTGGGTGATAGTAGGGCGTCAGCCAGCTGGGTGATAGTAGGGTGTCAGCGAGCTGGGTGATAATAGAGTGTCACCCATCTGGGTGATAGTAGGGTGTCAGCCAGCTGGGTGAAAGTAGAGTGACAGCCAGCTGGGTGATAATAGAGTGTCACCCATCTGGGTGATAGTAGGGTGTCAGCCAGCAGGGTGATAGTAGAGAGTCAGCCAGCTGGGTGATAGTAGGGTGTCAGCCAGCTGGGGTGATAGTAGGGTGTCAGCCAGCTGGGGTGACAGTAGGGTGTCAGCCAGCTGGGGTGATAGTAGAGTGTCAGCCAGCTGGAGTGATAGTAGGGTGTCAGCCAGCTGGGTGATAGTAGGGTGTCAGCCAGCTGGGTGATAGTAGGGTGTCAGCCAGCTGGCTGATAGTAGGGTGTCAGCCAGCTGGAGTGATAGTAGGGTGTCAGCCAGCTGGGGTGATAATAGGGTGTCAGCCAGCTGGAGTGATAGTAGGGTGTCAGCCAGCTGGGTTATAGTAGAGTGTCAGCCAGCTGGGTGATAGTAGAGTGTCAGCCAGCTGGGTGATAGTAGGGTGTCAGCCAGCTGGGTGATAGTAGGGTGTCAGCCAGCTGGGGTGAGAGTAGGGTGTCAGCAAACTGGGGTGATAATAGAGTGTCAGCCAGCTGGGGTGATAGTAGGGTGTCAGCAAGCTGGGGTGATAGTAGGGTGTCAGCCAGCTGGGGTGATAGTAGGGTGTCAGCCAGCTGGGTTATAGTAGGGCGTCAGCCAGCTAGGGTTATAGTAGAGTGTCAGCCAGCTGGGGTGATGGTAGGGTGTCAGCCAGCTGGGGTGATAGTAGGGTGTCAGCCAGCTGGGGTTATAGTAGAGTGTCACCCAGCTGGGTAATAGTTGAGTGTCAGCCAATTGGGTGATAGTTGGGTGTCAGCCAGCTGGGGGATAGTAGGGTGTCAGCCAGTTGGGTGATAGTAGGGTGTCAGCCAGCTGGGGTGATAGTAGGGTGTCAGCCAGCTGGGGTGATAGTAGGGTGTCAGCCAGCAGGGTGATAGTGAAGTGTCAGCCAGCTGGGTGATAGTAGGGTGTCAGCAAGCTGGGGTGATAGTAAAGTGTCAGCCAGCTGAGGTAATAGTAGGGTGTCAGCCAGCTGGGGTTATAGTAGGGTGTCAGCAAGGTGGGGTGATAGTAGAGTGTCAACCAGCTGGGGTTATAGTAGGGTGTCAGCCAGCTAGGGTTATAGTAGAGTGTCAGCCAGCTAGGGTATAGTAGAGTGTCAGCCTGCTGGGGTGATAGTAGGGTGTCAGCAAGCTGGGGTGATAGTAGAGTGTCAACCAGCTGGGGTTATAGTAGGGTGTCAGCCAGCTAGGGTTATAGTAGAGTGTCAGCCAGCTGGGGTGATAGTAGGGTGTTAGCCAGCAGGGGTGATAGTAGAGTGTCACCCAGTTGGGGTAATTGTAGGGTGTCAGCCAGCTGGGGTGATAGTAAAGTGTCAGCCAGCTGGGGGGATAGTAGGGTGTCAGCCATCTAGGGTGATAGTAGAGTGTCAGCCAGCTGCGGTGATAGTATGGTGTCAGCCAGCTAGGGTGAACGTAAAGTGTCAGCCAGCAGGGGTGATAGTAGGGTGCCAGCCAGCTAGGGTGATAGTAGAGTTTCAGCCAGCAGGGTGATAGCAGGGTGTCAGCCAGCTGGGTGATAGTAGAGTGTCAGCCAGCTGGGTGATAGTAGGGTATCAACCAGCTGGGTGATAGTAGAGTGTCAGCCAACTGGGTGATAGTAGAGTATCAGCCAACTGGGTGATAGTAGGGTGCCAACCTGCTGGGTGATAGTAGAGTGTCAGCAAGCTGGGGTGATAGTAGGGTATCAGCCAGCTGGGGTGATAGTAGAGTGTCAGTCAGCAAGGGTGATACTAGGGTGTCAGCCAGCTAGGGTGATAGTAGAGTGTCAGCCAGCTGGGGTGATAGTAGGGTGTCAGTCAGCTGGGGTGATAGTACAGTGTCAGCCAGCTGGGGTGATAGTAGAGTGTCAGCCACCTGGGCTGATAGTTGACTGTCAGCCAGCTAGGGAGATAGTAGAGTGCCAGCCAGCTGGGGTGATAGTAGGGTGTCAGCCAGCTAGGGTGATAGTAGATTGTCAGCCAGCTGGGTGATAGTAGGGTGTCAACCAGCTGGGTAATAGTAGAGTGTCAGCCAGCTGGGTGATAGTAGGGTGTCAGCCAGCTGGGTGATAGTAGAGTGTCAGCCAGCTGGGTGATAGTAGGGTCTCAGCCAGCTGGGTGATAGTAGAGTCTCAGCCAGCTGGGTGATAGTAGATTGTCAGCCAGCTGGGTGATAGTAGGGTGTCAGCCAGCTGGGTGATAGTAGAGTGTAAGCCTGCTGGGTGATAGTAGAGTGTCAGCCACCTGGGTGACAGTAGAGTGTCAGCCAGCTGGGGGTGATAGTAGGGTGTCAGCCGGCTGGGGTGATAGTAGAGTATCAGCCAGCTGGGGGTGATAGTAGGGTGTCAGCAGGTTGGGGTGATAGTAGAGTGTTAGCCAGCTGGGTGTTAGTAGAGTTACAGCCATCTAGGGTGATAGTAGAGTGTCAGCCAGCTGGGGTGATAGTAGGGTGTCAGTCATCTGGGGTGATAGTAGGGTGTCAGCCAGCTGGGGTGGTAGTAGAGTGTCAGCCAACTAGGGTGATAGTAGAGTGTCAGCCAGCTGGGGTTATAGTAGAGTGTCAGCCAACTAGGGTGATAGTAGAGATTCAGCCAGCTTGGGTGATAGTAGGGTATCAGCCAGCTTGGGTGATAGTAGGGTATCAGCTGGCTAGGGTGATAGTAGAGTGTCAGCCAGCTGGGGTGATAGTAGAGTGTCAGCCAGCTAGGGTGATAGTAGAGTGTCAGCCAGCTGGGGTGATAGTAGAATGTCAGTCAGCGAGGGTGATAGATGAGTGTTAGCCAGACGGGGTGATAGTAGAGAGTCAGTCAGATGGAGTGATAGTAGAGTGTCAGCCAGCTGGGGTGATAGTAGGGTGTCAGTCAGCTAGAGTGATAGTAGAGTGTCACCCAGCTGGGGTGATAGTAGAGTGTCAGCCAGCTGGGGAGATAGTAGGGTGTCAGTCAGCTAGGGTGATAGTAGAATGTCAGCCAGCTGGGGTGATAGTAGAGTGTCAGTCAGCTGGGGTGATAGTAGGGTGTCAGTCAGCTAGGGTGATAGTAGAGTGTCAGCCAGCTGGGGTGATAGTAGAGTGTCAACCAGCTATGTGACAGTAGAGTGTCAGCCTGCTGGGTGATAGTAGAGTGTCAGTCAGCTGGGGTGATAGTAGGGTGTCAGCCAGCTAGGGTGATAGTAGAGTCTCAGCCAGCTGGGGTGATAGTAGAGTGTCAGCTAGCTAAGTGATAGTAGAGTGTCAGCCTGCTGGGTGACAGTAGAGTGTCAGTCAGCTGGGGTGATAGTAGGGTGTCAGCCAGCTAGGGTGATATTAGAGTGTCAGCCAGCTGGGGTGATAGTAGGGTGTCAGCCAGCTATGGTGATAGTAGAGTGTCAGCCAGCTGGGGTGATAGTAGGGTTTCAGCCAGCTGGGTGATAGTAGACTGTAAGGCTGCTGGGTGATAGTAGAGTGTCAGTCAGCTAGGGTGATAGTAGGGTGTCAGCCAGGTAGGGTGATAGTAGAGCGTCAGCCAGCTGGGGTGATAGTAGAGAATTCAGTTAGCTGGGTGAAAGTAGAATGTCAGCCAGCTAGGGTGATAGTAGAGTGTCAGCCAGCTAGGGTGATAGAAGAGTGTTAGCCAGCCGGGGTGATAGTAGAGAGTCAGTCAGCTGGGGTGATAGTAGAGTGTCAGCTAGCTGGGGTGATAGTAGGGTGTCAGTCAGCTAGGGTGATAGTAGAGTGTCTCCCAGATGGGGTGATAGTAGAGTGTCAGCCAGCTGGGGTGATAGTAGAGTGTCAGCCAGATGGGGTGATAGTAGAGTGTCAGCCAGCTGGGGTGATAGTAGAGTGTCAGCCAGATGGGGTGATAGTAGATTGTCAGCCAGCTGGGGTGATAGTAGTGTGTCAGCCAGCTTGGGTGATAGTAGGGTGTCAGCCAGCTAGGGTGATAGTAGAGTGTCACCCAGCTGGGGTGATAGTAGAGTGTCAGCTAGCTGGGTGATAGTAGAGTGTCAGCCAGCTAGGGTGATAGAAGAGTGTCAGCCAGCTAGGGTGATAGAAGAGTGTTAGCCAGCTGGGGTGATAGTAGGGTGTCAGCAAGCTGGGGTGATAGTAGGGTGTCAGCCAGCTGGGGTGATAGTAGGGTGTCAGCCAGCTAGGTTATAGTAGGGCGTCAGCCAGCTAGGGTTATAGTAGAGTGTCAGCCAGCTGGGGTGATGGTAGGGTGTCAGCCAGCTGGGGTGATAGTAGGGTGTCAGCCAGCTGGGGTTATAGTAGAGTGTCACCCAGCTGGGTAATAGTTGAGTGTCAGCCAATTGGGTGATAGTTGGGTGTCAGCCAGCTGGGGGGATAGTAGGGTGTCAGCCAGTTGGGTGATAGTAGGGTGTCAGCCAGCTGGGGTGATAGTAGGGTGTCAGCCAGCTGGGGTGATAGTAGGGTGTCAGCCAGCAGGGTGATAGTGAAGTGTCAGCCAGCTGGGTGATAGTAGGGTGTCAGCAAGCTGGGGTGATAGTAAAGTGTCAGCCAGCTGAGGTAATAGTAGGGTGTCAGCCAGCTGGGGTTATAGTAGGGTGTCAGCAAGGTGGGGTGATAGTAGAGTGTCAACCAGCTGGGGTTATAGTAGGGTGTCAGCCAGCTAGGGTATAGTAGAGTGTCAGCCTGCTGGGGTGATAGTAGGGTGTCAGCAAGCTGGGGTGATAGTAGAGTGTCAACCAGCTGGGGTTATAGTAGGGTGTCAGCCAGCTAGGGTTATAGTAGAGTGTCAGCCAGCTGGGGTGATAGTAGGGTGTCAGCCAGCAGGGGTGATAGTAGAGTGTCACCCAGTTGGGGTAATTGTAGGGTGTCAGCCAGCTGGGGTGATAGTAAAGTGTCAGCCAGCTGGGGGGATAGTAGGGTGTCAGCCATCTAGGGTGATAGTAGAGTGTCAGCCAGCTGCGGTGATAGTATGGTGTCAGCCAGCTAGGGTGAACATAAAGTGTCAGCCAGCAGGGGTGATAGTAGGGTGCCTGCCAGCTAGGGTGATAGTAGAGTTTCAGCCAGCAGGGTGATAGCAGGGTGTCAGCCAGCTGGGTGATAGTAGAGTG
Organism: Procambarus clarkii; assembly: GCF_040958095.1. NCBI lineage: Eukaryota > Metazoa > Arthropoda > Malacostraca > Decapoda > Cambaridae > Procambarus > Procambarus clarkii. The sequence goes on along the minus strand of NW_027189158.1, from coordinate 1,368,189 downwards.
TCAGCCAGCTGGGTGATAGTAGGGTATCAACCAGCTGGGTGATAGTAGAGTGTCAGCCAACTGGGTGATAGTAGAGTATCAGCCAACTGGGTGATAGTAGGGTGCCAACCTGCTGGGTGATAGTAGAGTGTCAGCAAGCTGGGGTGATAGTAGGGTATCAGCCAGCTGGGGTGATAGTAGAGTGTCAGTCAGCAAGGGTGATACTAGGGTGTCAGCCAGCTAGGGTGATAGTAGAGTGTCAGCCAGCTGGGGTGATAGTAGGGTGTCAGTCAGCTGGGGTGATAGTACAGTGTCAGCCAGCTGGGGTGATAGTAGAGTGTCAGCCACCTGGGCTGATAGTTGACTGTCAGCCAGCTAGGGAGATAGTAGAGTGCCAGCCAGCTGGGTGATAGTAGGGTGTCAGCCAGCTAGGGTGATAGTAGATTGTCAGCCAGCTGGGTGATAGTAGGGTGTCAACCAGCTGGGTAATAGTAGAGTGTCAGCCAGCTGGGTGATAGTAGGGTGTCAGCCAGCTGGGTGACAGTAGAGTGTCAGCCAGCTGGGTGATAGTAGGGTCTCAGCCAGCTGGGTGATAGTAGAGTCTCAGCCAGCTGGGTGATAGTAGATTGTCAGCCAGCTGGGTGATAGTAGGGTGTCAGCCAGCTGGGTGATAGTAGAGTGTAAGCCTGCTGGGTGATAGTAGAGTGTCAGCCACCTGGGTGACAGTAGAGTGTCAGCCAGCTGGGGGTGATAGTAGGGTGTCAGCCGGCTGGGGTGATAGTAGAGTATCAGCCAGCTGGGGGTGATAGTAGGGTGTCAGCAGGTTGGGGTGATAGTAGAGTGTTAGCCAGCTGGGTGTTAGTAGAGTTACAGCCATCTAGGGTGATAGTAGAGTGTCAGCCAGCTGGGGTGATAGTAGGGTGTCAGTCATCTGGGGTGATAGTAGGGTGTCAGCCAGCTGGGGTGGTAGTAGAGTGTCAGCCAACTAGGGTGATAGTAGAGTGTCAGCCAGCTGGGGTTATAGTAGAGTGTCAGCCAACTAGGGTGATAGTAGAGATTCAGCCAGCTTGGGTGATAGTAGGGTATCAGCCAGCTTGGGTGATAGTAGGGTATTAGCTGGCTAGGGTGATAGTAGAGTGTCAGCCAGCTGCGGTGATAGTAGAGTGTCAGCCAGCTAGGGTGATAGTAGAGTGTCAGCCAGCTGGGGTGATAGTAGAATGTCAGTCAGCGAGGGTGATAGATGAGTGTTAGCCAGACGGGGTGATAGTAGAGAGTCAGTCAGATGGAGTGATAGTAGAGTGTCAGCCAGCTGGGGTGATAGTAGGGTGTCAGTCAGCTAGAGTGATAGTAGAGTGTCACCCAGCTGGGGTGATAGTAGAGTGTCAGCCAGCTGGGGAGATAGTAGGGTGTCAGTCAGCTAGGGTGATAGTAGAATGTCAGCCAGCTGGGGTGATAGTAGAGTGTCAGTCAGCTGGGGAGATAGTAGGGTGTCAGTCAGCTAGGGTGATAGTAGAGTGTCAGCCAGCTGGGGTGATAGTAGAGTGTCAGCCAGCTATGTGACAGTAGAGTGTCAGCCTGCTGGGTGATAGTAGAGTGTCAGTCAGCTGGGGTGATAGTAGGGTGTCAGCCAGCTAGGGTGATAGTAGAGTCTCAGCCAGCTGGGGTGATAGTAGAGTGTCAGCTAGCTAAGTGATAGTAGAGTGTCAGCCTGCTGGGTGACAGTAGAGTGTCAGTCAGCTGGGGTGATAGTAGGGTGTCAGCCAGCTAGGGTGATATTAGATTGTCAGCCAGCTGGGGTGATAGTAGGGTGTCAGCCAGCTATGGTGATAGTAGAGTGTCAGCCAGCTGGGGTGATAGTAGGGTTTCAGCCAGCTGGGTGATAGTAGACTGTAAGGCTGCTGGGTGATAGTAGAGTGTCAGTCAGCTAGGGTGATAGTAGGGTGTCAGCCAGGTAGGGTGATAGTAGAGCGTCAGCCAGCTGGGGTGATAGTAGAGAATTCAGTTAGCTGGGTGAAAGTAGAATGTCAGCCAGCTAGGGTGATAGTAGAGTGTCAGCCAGCTAGGGTGATAGAAGAGTGTTAGCCAGCCGGGGTGATAGTAGAGAGTCAGTCAGCTGGGGTGATAGTAGAGTGTCAGCTAGCTGGGGTGATAGTAGGGTGTCAGTCAGCTAGGGTGATAGTAGAGTGTCTCCCAGATGGGGTGATAGTAGAGTGTCAGCCAGCTGGGGTGATAGTAGAGTGTCAGCCAGATGGGGTGATAGTAGAGTGTCAGCCAGCTGGGGTGATAGTAGAGTGTCAGCCAGATGGGGTGATAGTAGAGTGTCAGCCAGCTGGGGTGATAGTAGTGTGTCAGCCAGCTTGGGTGATAGTAGGGTGTCAGCCAGCTAGGGTGATAGTAGAGTGTCACCCAGCTGGGGTGATAGTAGAGTGTCAGCTAGCTGGGTGATAGTAGAGTGTCAGCCAGCTAGGGTGATAGAAGAGTGTCAGCCAGCTAGGGTGATAGAAGAGTGTTAGCCAGCCGGGGTGATAGTAGGGTGTATGCTAGCTAGGGTGATAGTAGAGAGTCAGCCAGCTGGGGTGATAGTAGGGGGTCAGCCAGTTAGGGTGTTAGTAGAGTGTCATCCAACTTGGGGTGATAGTAGGGTGTCGGCCGTCCAGGGTGATAGTAAAGTGTCAGTCAGCTGGGTGTTAGTAGAGTGTCAGACAGCTAGGATGATAGTAAAGTGTCAGCCAGCTAGAGTGATAGAAGAGTGTTAGTCAGCCGGGGTGATAGTAGGGTTTAAGCCAGCTAGGTTGATAGTAGAGTGTCAGCCAGCTGGGGTGATAGTAGGGGGTCAGTCAGCTAGGGTGATAGAAGAGTGTTAGCCAGCCGGGGTGATAGTAGGGTGTATGCTAGCTAGGGTGATAGTAGGGTGTCAGCCAGCTGGGGTGATAGTAGAGTGTCAGCCAGCTGGGGTGATAGTAGAGTGTCAGCCAGCTGGGTAATAGTAGAGTGTCAGCCTGCTGGGTGATAGTAGAGTGTCAGCCAGCTGGGTGATAGTAGAGTGTCAGTCAGCTGGGGGTGATAGTATAGTGTCAGCCAGTTAGGGTGTTAGTAGAGTGTCGGCCAACTTGGGGTGATAGTAGGGTGTCGGCCGGCTAGGGTGATAGTAAAGTGTCAGCTAGCTGTGTGTTAGTAGAGTGTCAGTCAGCTAGGGTGATAGTAAAGTGTCAGTCAGCTAGGGTGATAGAAGAGTGTTAGCCAGCCGGGGTGATAGTAGGGTGTAAGCCAGCTAGGGTGATAGTAGGGTGTCAGCCAGATGGGGTGATAGTAGGGTGACAGTCAGCTAGGGTGATAGTAGAGTGTCAGCCAGCTGGGGTGATAGTAGAGCGTCAGCCAGCTGGGTAATAGTAGAGTGTCAGCCTGCTGGGTGATAGTAGAGTGTCAGTCAGCTGGGGTGATAGTAGGGTGTCAGCCAGCTGGGTGATAGTAGAGTGTCAGCCAGCTAGTGTGATAGTAGGGTGTCAGCCAGCTAGGGTGATAGTAGAGTGTTAGCCTGCTGGGGTGATAGTAGGGTGTCAGTCAGCTGGGGTGATAGTAGAGTGTCAGCCAGCTGGGGTGATAGTAGAGTGTCAGCTACCTGAGCTGATAGTAGGGTGTCAGCCAGCTAGGGTGATAGTAGAGTGTCAGCCAGCTGGGGTGATAGTAGGGTGTCAGTCAACTAGGGTGATAGTAGAGTGTCTCCCAGATGGGGTGATAGTAGAGTGTCAGCCAGCTGGGGTGATAGTAGAGTGTCAGCCAGATGGGGTGATAGTAGAGTGTCAGCCAGCTGGGGTGATAGTAGAGTGTCAGCCAGATGGGGTGATAGTAGAGTGTCAGCCAGCTGGGGTGATAGTAGTGTGTCAGCCAGCTTGGGTGATAGTAGGGTGTCAGCCAGCTAGGGTGATAGTAGAGTGTCACCCAGCTGGGGTGATAGTAGAGTGTCAGCTAGCTGGGTGATAGTAGAGTGTCAGCCAGCTAGGGTGATAGTAGAGTGTCAGCCAGCTAGGGTGATAGAAGAGTGTTAGCCAGCCGGGGTGATAGTAGGGTGTATGCTAGCTAGGGTGATAGTAGAGAGTCAGCCAGCTGGGGTGATAGTAGGGGGTCAGCCAGTTAGGGTGTTAGTAGAGTGTCATCCAACTTGGGGTGATAGTAGGGTGTCGGCCGTCTAGGGTGATAGTAAAGTGTCAGTCAGCTGGGTGTTAGTAGAGTGTCAGACAGCTAGGATGATAGTAAAGTGTCAGCCAGCTAGAGTGATAGAAGAGTGTTAGTCAGCCGGGGTGATAGTAGGGTTTAAGCCAGCTAGGTTGATAGTAGAGTGTCAGCCAGCTGGGGTGATAGTAGGGGGTCAGTCAGCTAGGGTGATAGAAGAGTGTTAGCCAGCCGGGGTGATAGTAGGGTGTATGCTAGCTAGGGTGATAGTAGGGTGTCAGCCAGCTGGGGTGATAGTAGAGTGTCAGCCAGCTGGGGTGATAGTAGAGTGTCAGCCAGCTGGGTAATAGTAGAGTGTCAGCCTGCTGGGTGATAGTAGAGTGTCAGCCAGCTGGGTGATAGTAGAGTGTCAGTCAGCTGGGGGTGATAGTATAGTGTCAGCCAGTTAGGGTGTTAGTAGAGTGTCGGCCAACTTGGGGTGATAGTAGGGTGTCGGCCGGCTAGGGTGATAGTAAAGTGTCAGCTAGCTGTGTGTTAGTAGAGTGTCAGTCAGCTAGGGTGATAGTAAAGTGTCAGTCAGCTAGGGTGATAGAAGAGTGTTAGCCAGCCGGGGTGATAGTAGGGTGTAAGCCAGCTAGGGTGATAGTAGGGTGTCAGCCAGATGGGGTGATAGTAGGGTGACAGTCAGCTAGGGTGATAGTAGAGTGTCAGCCAGCTGGGGTGATAGTAGAGCGTCAGCCAGCTGGGTAATAGTAGAGTGTCAGCCTGCTGGGTGATAGTAGAGTGTCAGTCAGCTGGGGTGATAGTAGGGTGTCAGCCAGCTGGGTGATAGTAGAGTGTCAGCCAGCTAGTGTGATAGTAGGGTGTCAGCCAGCTAGGGTGATAGTAGAGTGTTAGCCTGCTGGGGTGATAGTAGGGTGTCAGTCAGCTGGGGTGATAGTAGAGTGTCAGCCAGCTGGGGTGATAGTAGAGTGTCAGCTACCTGAGCTGATAGTAGGGTGTCAGCCAGCTAGGGTGATAGTAGAGTGTCAGCCAGCTGGGGTGATAGTAGGGTGTCAGTCAGCTAGGGTGATAGTAGAGTGTCTCCCAGATGGGGTGATAGTAGAGTGTCAGCCAGCTGGGGTGATAGTAAAGTGTCAGCCAGATGGGGTGATAGTAGAGTGTCAGCCAGCTGGGGTGATAGTAGAGTGTCAGCCAGATGGGGTGATAGTAGAGTGTCAGCCAGCTGGGGTGATAGTAGTGTGTCAGCCAGCTTGGGTGATAGTAGGGTGTCAGCCAGCTAGGGTGATAGTAGAGTGTCACCCAGCTGGGGTGATAGTAGAGTGTCAGCTAGCTGGGTGATAGTAGAGTGTCAGCCAGCTAGGGTGATAGAAGAGTGTCAGCCAGCTAGGGTGATAGAAGAGTGTTAGCCAGCCGGGGTGATAGTAGGGTGTATGCTAGCTAGGGTGATAGTAGAGAGTCAGCCAGCTGGGGTGATAGTAGGGGGTCAGCCAGTTAGGGTGTTAGTAGAGTGTCATCCAACTTGGGGTGATAGTAGGGTGTCGGCCGTCTAGGGTGATAGTAAAGTGTCAGTCAGCTGGGTGTTAGTAGAGTGTCAGACAGCTAGGATGATAGTAAAGTGTCAGCCAGCTAGAGTGATAGAAGAGTGTTAGTCAGCCGGGGTGATAGTAGGGTTTAAGCCAGCTAGGTTGATAGTAGAGTGTCAGCCAGCTGGGGTGATAGTAGGGGGTCAGTCAGCTAGGGTGATAGAAGAGTGTTAGCCAGCCGGGGTGATAGTAGGGTGTATGCTAGCTAGGGTGATAGTAGGGTGTCAGCCAGCTGGGGTGATAGTAGAGTGTCAGCCAGCTGGGGTGATAGTAGAGTGTCAGCCAGCTGGGTAATAGTAGAGTGTCAGCCTGCTGGGTGATAGTAGAGTGTCAGCCAGCTGGGTGATAGTAGAGTGTCAGTCAGCTGGGGGTGATAGTATAGTGTCAGCCAGTTAGGGTGTTAGTAGAGTGTCGGCCAACTTGGGGTGATAGTAGGGTGTCGGCCGGCTAGGGTGATAGTAAAGTGTCAGCTAGCTGTGTGTTAGTAGAGTGTCAGTCAGCTAGGGTGATAGTAAAGTGTCAGTCAGCTAGGGTGATAGAAGAGTGTTAGCCAGCCGGGGTGATAGTAGGGTGTAAGCCAGCTAGGGTGATAGTAGGGTGTCAGCCAGATGGGGTGATAGTAGGGTGACAGTCAGCTAGGGTGATAGTAGAGTGTCAGCCAGCTGGGGTGATAGTAGAGCGTCAGCCAGCTGGGTAATAGTAGAGTGTCAGCCTGCTGGGTGATAGTAGAGTGTCAGTCAGCTGGGGTGATAGTAGGGTGTCAGCCAGCTGGGTGATAGTAGAGTGTCAGCCAGCTAGTGTGATAGTAGGGTGTCAGCCAGCTAGGGTGATAGTAGAGTGTTAGCCTGCTGGGGTGATAGTAGGGTGTCAGTCAGCTGGGGTGATAGTAGAGTGTCAGCCAGCTGGGGTGATAGTAGAGTGTCAGCTACCTGAGCTGATAGTAGGGTGTCAGCCAGCTAGGGTGATAGTAGAGTGTCAGCCAGCTGGGGTGATAGTAGGGTGTCAGCCAGCTAGGGTGATATTAGATTGTCAGCCAGCTGGGTGATAGTAGGGTGTCAAAGAGCTGGGTGATAGTAGAGTGTCAGCCAGCTGGGTGATAGTAGAGTGTCAGCCAGCTGGGTGATAGTAGAGTAGGGTGTCAGCCAGCTGGGTGATAGTAGAGTGTAAGCCTGCTGGGTGATAGTAGAGTGTCAGCCAGCTGGGTGACAGTAGAGTGTCAACCAGCGGGGGTGATAGTTGGGTGTCAGTCAGCTGGGGTGATAGTAGAGTGTCAGCCATCTGGGGTGATAGTAGAGTGTTAGCTACCTGAGCTGATAGTAGGGTGTCAGCCGGCTGGGGTGATAGTAGAGTGTCAGCCAGTTGGGTGTTAGTAGAGTGACAGCCATCTAGGGTGATAGTAGAGTGTCAGCCAGCTGGGATGATAGTAGGGTGTCAGTCATTTAGGGTGATAGTAGGGTGTCAGCCAGCTGGGGTGATAGTAGAGTGTCAGCCAGCTAGGGTGATAGTAGAGTGTCAGCCAGCTGGGGTGGTAGTAGAGTGTCAGCCATCTAGGAAGATAGTAGAGTGTCAGCCAGCCTGGGTGATAGTAGGGTATCAGGCGGCTAGGGTGATAGTAGAGTGACAGCCAGCTGGGGTGATAGTAGAGTGTCAGCCAGCTGGGTAATAGTAGAGTGCCAGCCTGCTAGAGGGATAGAAGAGTGTTAGCCAGACGGGGTGATAGTAGAGTGTCAGTCAGCTGGGGTGATAGTAGGGTGTCAGCCAGCTAGGGTGATAGTAGAGTGTCAGCCAGCTGGGGTGATAGTAGAGTGTCAGATAGCTGGGTGATAGTAGAGTGTCAGCCAGCTAGGGTGATAGTAGAGTGTCAGCCAGCTAGAGGGATAGAAGAGTGTTAGCCAGACGGGGTGATAGTAGAGAGTCAGTCAGATGGGGTGATAGTAGAGTGTCAGCCAGCTGGGGTGATAGTAGTGTGTCAGTCAGCTAGAGTGATAGTAGAGTGTCAGCCAGTTGGGGAGATAGTAGGGTGTCAGTCAGCTAGGGTGATAGTAGAGTGTCAGCCAGCTTGGGTGATAGTAGAGTGTCAGCCAGCTGGGGTGATAGTAGAGTGTCAGCAAGTTGGGTGATAGTAGAGTGTCAGCCTCCTGGGTGATAGTAGAGTGTCAGTCAGATGGGGTGATAGTAGGGTGTCAGCAAGCTAGGGTGATAGTAGAGTGTCAGCCAGCTAGGGTTATAGAAGAGTGTCAGCTAGCTGGGTGATAGTAGAGTGTCAGCCTGCTGGGTGACAGTAGAGTGTCAGTCAGTTGGGGTGATAGTAGGGTGTCAGCCAGCTAGGGTGATAGTAGAATGTCAGCCAGCTGGGGTGATAGTAGAGTGTCAGCAAGCTGGGGTGATAGTAGAGTGTCAGCCAGCTGGGGTGATAGTAGGGTGTCAGCCAGCTGGGGTGATAGTAGAGTGTCAGCCAGCTGGGGTGATAGTAGAGTGTCAGCCAGCTGGGTGATAGTAGAGTGTCAGCCAGCTGGGGTGATAGTAGAGTGTCAGCCAGCTGGGTGATAGTAGAGTGTCAGCCAGCTGGGGTGATAGTAGAGTGTCAGCCAGCTGGGGTGATAGTAGACTGTCAGCCAGCTGGGGTGATAGTAGAGTGTCAGCCAGCTGGGGTGATAGTAGAGTGTCAGCCAGCTGGGGTGACAGCTAGTACAGTGTCAGCCAGCTGGGGGAGAACAGAGTATCACCACCTGGAATAACATTAGTGTCAGGAGCCCCGAGACGCTAGTCATCAGCCCCTGACTGTGTTACAGACTGCTCGCTGCCTTACGTCACTATAAACTCGGCCGGACGGTTGGGCAACAAGATTACGGAATACCTGTCTCTCTCTGTCATACGTAAGGTCTTCGGTGTACGGGTGAGTTGTAATGTTCTCTTCATACAAGATCATGGATTAACAATCTATATATATGTATATATATATAAATATATATATATATATATATATATATATATATATATATATATATATATATATATATATACATATATATATATATATATATATATATATATATATATATATATATATATATATATATATATATATATATGCGAACAAGCCTGAATGGTCCCCAGGACATATGCAACTGAAAACTCACACCCCAGAAGTGACTCGAACCCATACTCCCAGAAGCAACGCAACTGGTATGTACAAGACGCCTTAATCCACTTGACCATCACGACCGGACATAATGAGGTGATAGCCGAGGCTATTTGAACCACCCCACCGCCGGCACTCGGATAGTTGATTTGGTAAAATGCTATGCCCAAGATAACTATCCGAGTGCCGGCGGTGGGGTGGTTCAAATAGCCTCGGCTATCACCTCATTATGTCCGGTCGTGATGGTCAAGTGGATTAAGGCGTCTTGTACATACCAGTTGCGTTGCTTCTGGGAGTATGGGTTCGAGTCACTTCTGGGGTGTGAGTTTTCAGTTATATATATATATATATATATATATATATATATATATATATATATATATATATATATATATATATATATATATATATATATATATATTTATATATATAAAATTTGTGAGGGTACCACCTCTGGTGCCAATGTGGGGACCCATAGCCTCGGAGAAGAAAATAAAAAGTATTCAGAGGAGACCTTGTGGTTTCTCACTGAACACTAATATTATCTTCTCCTACCACCCCCATTCTTTTGTATGTACACATATATATTTACTTTATTTGAACTTTGTTACAAAAAAGGAGTAACATATGGGTTACAAAGATGGTTATCATAGGTTGTCGAGTTCCTCCAGCTCCTCAGATGGCGGGCAGGAACCCTGGATGCAGTGCGCATTTCCCCTCTGTATCGCCACACTGAGGCACTGGAAAAGAAAGCTTGCAGCTCTCGGGTCCCTTGTTGTTTCAATGAGCCTAGAACATATATATATATATATATATATATATATATATATATATATATATATATATATATATATATATATATATATATATATAAATATATACATATATATATATATATATATATATATATATATATATATATATATATATATATATATATATATATATATATATATATATATATATATATATGTGACAATGTCAGACCACGGAGGAAAATGAAACAGGAATTTCCTTAACTACTTTCGTATATTAAATACATCTTCAGAAGGAATGATTCCTTCTGAAGATGTATTTAATATACGAAAGTACTTAAGGAAATTCCTGTTTCATTTTCCTCCGTGGTCTGACATTGTCACATTCTTAATCACGTGTTTATTTTCGTGATATACACACACACACACACACACACACATATATATATATATATATATATATATATATATATATATATATATATATATATATATATATATATATATATATATATATATATATATATATATATATTAGTATATTTTGGTAGCAGTCTTTCCTGGAGACTCGAACCCTAGCCAGCACAGAAGCCTGGAAGGTTATGCCAGTTGCTGGAAGGCTTCTGTGCTGGCTAGGGTTCGAGTCTCCTGGTGGGAAAGTGTTCTAAAGTTGTATACTTCACTCTCGTGTTTAGGAGAGTTGTGCCTTAAGCATAAACACAGTGTTCCCCCATATTAACAGGGACTTGATGAAATAAACGTATAAATGACCCCTCACTTGCTCTAGTGCTCTTGGGAGGTGGTGATCTTTGGGGCATATAAATACTCCGAAATTACCATCTCTTTTAAGGGTCTGAGCAGGTGGTGGAGTGGGTTAAGGCGTACCTGTTATGCCAGTTGCTGGAAGGCTTCTGTGCTGGCTAGGGTTCGAGTCTCCTGGTGGGAAAGTGTTCTAAAGTTGAATACTTCACTCTCGTGTTTAGGAGAGTTGTGCCTTAGGCATATATATATATATATATATATATATATATATATATATATATATATATATATATATATATATATGTGTGTGTGTATATCACGAAAATAAACACGTGATTAAGAATGTGACAATGTCAGACCACGGAGGAAAAATGAAACAGGAAATTTCCTTAAGTACTTTCGTATATTAAATACATCTTCAGAAGGTCCAAAGAAGGTCCAAAGAATACATCTTCAGAAGGACCTTCTGAAGATGTATTTAATATACGAAAGTACTTAAGGAAATTTCCTGTTTCATTTTTCCTCCGTGGTCTGACATATATATATATATATATATATATATATATATATATATATATATATATATATATATATATATATATATATATATATATATATATATATATATATATATATATATACCTAACGCACATAAAACAAACAATAAGGTAAAACAAAAATAAAATAAAACTGCTTACGTCCATTGCTGAGTGAATAGTGGGAGAGAGAACAAGAAACATGAACAATTAAATTCTTTACTTATAATAATAAACACAAACAATAATAAAACCTGTAACCTTGGCTATACACGACTGTCAACAATGAACATAAGAATTACGTTACTCTACACACAAAAGGGTGACTATACAATATGTACAAATGTGCTGTCCTTCCTCCGTCACGCGTCGTAGCAATACCACATTGAGTGAAGGAAGAAACATGTGACCCAAGAGCAGTACTCAGGCCGGCGGCCCAACACTCAGACTACTCACCAGGAGTAGTCTGAGTGTTGGGTCTTGTGGTTGTTTTAGATTCAGCTACTCGGAACAAGAAGTGTTGGGTCGCCGGCCGTTGCTTATATAGACTGGTGGGTGACGTCATGCAGGCGTGTAGTAGCAGTTGAATGGTCAGCCCGCAGAATATTGGGTCGTTAGCTGGTGGTGAACAAGCAGCCGGCGAACACCTGGCATGAGTTGTAATGTTGTAAGCATAGGATGATTGTGAATAGCTTCTTTTCAACTGTACTCTAGTTACGTTGATGCGGTTTCAGCTTGTAGCTGTAGTCACTGACTGGCAAGACTGACTGACCCCCCCCCCCCCCGTCCCATCCCAAATCCTTATCCTGACTCTTTCCCAGTGCTATGTAGTCGTAATGGCTTGGCGCTTTCCCCTGATAAACTCCCTCCCCCTTCTCACTGTTGCATCAGGACTTCGCCAATGCCGGTGCTGCTGTCATCGACATTAAGGACGAAGAGTTTCTTCACATCTAGCGAGGCGAGAATGGGATTACTACAGAGTAATGCTTTTAGCTGTTCAAATGCAATGGTTTGTGAATTAGTCCAAAGATATTTTGCTTATGGCTGGTAAGGTTAATGAGAGGTGTAGCCAAGGAACTGAAGTTCCTGCTAAAACGACGATAGTATGATGCTAAACCTAGAAAACGCATAAGCTGTTTTCGTGAGGTAGGCTGAGGGTATTGTTGAATAGCTTGTAGGTGAACGCCAAGAGGTGCTATGCTTCCACTGCCTATTATATGACCGAGATACCGCACTTTACTTGTGGCAAACGTGGACTTGCCCAAATTAATGTTGAAGCCAGCCTGGAGAAGCTTGAAGAACACCCGTTATAGGTGATCTTTCCAAGTGTTAGTGTCAACAACGATGTCATCCAGGTAGGCGTAGGAATCGTCAAGGTCTTGGATGACGATGCTGACAGCTCGCTGGAAGGTAGCTGGGGCATTGTAGAGTTCTAAGGGCAGTCGCTCATATCAAAAGAGGCTAAAAGGAGTGGAGAAAGCAGTGATGTCCTTAGCTCACTGTGTAAGACTGATCTGAAAATAGCCCTTTTAGGAGGTCAACTTGTGAGAGAAACTTGGTGTTACCGATGGCATCAAGAATATCGACCATGCCAGGCAAAGGACAGAAATCCTTTACAGTGACTGTGTTCAGTTAACGATAATCGCTGCACAGTCTTACCTTGCCGGAGCCGGTGGCTGAGCGGACAGAACACTGGGAGCGTGATCCTGTGGTCCCGGGTTCGATTCCGGGCGCCGGCGAGAAACAATGGGCAGAATTTCTTTCACCCTGATGCCCCTGTTACCTAGCAGTAAATAGGTACCTGGGAGTTAGTCAGCTATCACGGGCTGCTTCCTGGGGGGTGGAGGCCTGGTCGAGGACCGGGCCGCAGGGACACTAAAGCCCCGAAATCATCTGAAGATAACCTCAAGATAACCGCGTGCCTTGGGCACCAATATTACAGGGTGAGGTCCAAGGAGACTCACTGGGTGTGGCCAGTCCATTGTTGAGGAGATACTGTATATCGCGAACATGGTTTCCTTCTTCTGCGAACTGCATCAGGTAGTATGGTTGATGGATTGGCATCGTTTCGGGAAGCAGCTTGATGTGATGGCGCACTACGGTACATTCCTGCCGAGTTTCTTAGAACAAGTCTCTATTAGTAGAGACTAGTTGGATGAGAGGAGCACTGTTATTGTAATCCTGTGAGTATTTAGGAAGATCGTTCCTAATTTCAGAGTTAGAGATCACTGGGTTAGTCACTACAGTCAGGAGGAGAAGCAGGGTAGGTATTGTGGTGTTTGTGTGTTACTGAGGAAGTCTTGATTGTAGGGTTGATATAAAGCCATCGCTTGGTGACTGACTTTAATACGTATATAAACAATTACATGACTAGCTGCTTCCAAGCTGGTAGCTCCTGTGTGCTCTTGTTTACCTTCTCTGGCGTCTGAGCCGCCGCACATAGAAAACGGATGGTACCGTTTTCTGTGAACATGACATCCCTCCTTTTCTTTAAAAAGAATGACTACAGGATGTTTACCATGCTTGTAGCACAAAGCAAAGTTATTGACACAAAGTAAGTTATTAACATATCAAGAGATATTGCATACATTTAACATTAATTAAGCACACAAAGAATTTAAACAACTTAATCTTTACCACAAAGGATTTCAATGTTAAAAATACATATGCAATGTTAAACAAACATGAAAGAAACTGTAATACAAAGTTACAAAATATTGAATGAGAGATCTTCATTATTCAAACAATATTAAATTTAGTTTAGCATAACAAGTAAATACTTTGCATTACATAGGAACACAATTAATCATTAAATCGTGTAGGGCGTTTAACATGACGTTTAGGACGAGAGTCCCCAAATACAATAATATTCCTTGATGAATTATTTATTGAGTTATAACTCATTTTTTCTTTTTCTTTTGCACGACTTTGCACTTCATCATTTTCTACACTAGTTGGAATCACTTTGAAATAGGCCATATTACGTGTTATACTATGATCTCTATTACTAGCTGTTACCATAGTTCCTTTTACACTAATCACTTTATATGGTTTTGTATCATACGGCATATCTAGCTTTCCCTCTTTTTTCTTTTTAACTAGAACCGTATCTCCAACCTTTATGAATTGTTACTTTGCACGTTGATCATGAGCAATTTTCATTTTGCCCTTGGCTAGTGCATCCTTCTGAGGGAGACATTTATCCGTTATCACGGCTGGCATGACAGGTAGTGCGATTCTCATAGGACGTCCAAATAAAAGTTCGCCAGGCGACTTGCCCAGTGTTCCATGTGGTGTTGCACGGTAGTTCCTGAGAAAAGCATACATAGCTTGTTTCCAGGATCGTCCTTCGGCATGAGCACAGCGTACCGCTTTCATGAGAGGTTGCATGAATCTCTCAACTTCTCCATTTGCTTGAGGATGTAGTGGCATCACACGGCGGTGTTTGAATCCAATATGCTCAGCAAAGTTGACGAAGTCTTGTCCATAGAATGGCGGTCCATTGTCCGTCTTGACAACTTCAGGAATGCCAAAGTTTGAAAAGTTCTTGTCGAGTTTCGGGATGACGGCCTTTGCAGATGTAGAAGTGATGATTTCTACTTCTGAATAACGTGAGTGATCATCAATGACTACCATCAAGTACTCTCCAGTTGGTAGTGGTCCGCAGAAGTCCATCGATACTTCCGTCCATGGTGCAGCAGGTAGTGGTGAAGGTTGTAGAGGTGTTGGTCTTGAAGTATCCACTGCAGCTTGGCAAGGGACACAGGCATCATGCATATCCTTTGCTTGACGATCAATGCCAGGAAACCACACCTTTTCTCGTAGCAGCTGTTTGGTCCTAACAAGACCTTGGTGTCCTTGATGTGCAAGCTTCAGAGCACGTTGCTGGAGAACAGCTGGAATGACGATACGAGTACCTCGCAGCACGGTGTCGCGTTGTTGCGTAACACTTAATTCTGTCTGGATGCGTTCAAGTGCTTTGAATGCATCTTGGTTAACTCCTGAGGGTGGGATGCGTGGAAACTTTTTCCTTAGTCAATGCATCCACTGTTGCTTGCAGAGTTGGGTCCTCTAGGGTTGCAGTACGGATTTCATCAAGAGTGAGAGCCTTAGGGACTGCATCACAGGTTACAGAGTGTACATATTCCTCGGCAACTTGCTGATGCTTGGTGATGGTGAAACTGTTGGCAGGATGTCGACTGATATAATCAGCGGGATTGCCTGCACCCGGCTTGTATTTCACCATAAAGTTGTATGGTTGCAGACGAATAGCCCATCTCTCAATGCGAGCTGGTGGTTTGGACTTTGGATTATTGAAGATGGTCTCCAACGGTTTGTGGTCAGTGACTATCGTGGTGAAGGGTGCACCAAGCAGATACACATTGAAGTGTTCACAGCCCCATACAAGTGCAAGAGCTTCCTTCTCTGTCTGACTGTATCGTTGCTCAACATCTGTGAGAGACCGGCTGGCGTAGGCAATTACTACTCTGGAATCTGGTTGACCAGGTCTGTGTTGGGCTAAAACAGCACCTAAACCAACAGGACTAGCATCCACTGTTAACTCAGTGTCCATTGATGGATCAAAGTATGCAGCAGTCGCATTCTCTACTAGTGCATCTTTCACAGCATCAAATGCATTTTGCTCGATATCGCTCCAGTACCATGATGCATTTTTCTTCAGGAGCTCACGTAGAGGCTTCGTAATGGTAGCAAAATCTGGAATGAAGCGAGAACAGTAGTTTGCCATTCCCAGAAAACTTCATGTACTTCAGTGGACGTTGAAGGAGGTGCAGCATTCTTGATATCTGCAACTTTCTTAGGATCTGGAGACAGAACTTTGTCACTAAGTACATGTCCAAAGAATTCAATTTTACGTTGATTGAACTCACACTTTGCTCGGCTTAACGTCAGATTCTTTTCTCGTAAGCGTTGCAATGTTGCACGAAGAGCTTTGTCGTGTTCAGCTTGGGTACGGCCATAAACAATGATGTCATCAGACATGTTGTCAGCATTAGGTATATCTTGCAATACCTGGCTGATGATGTACTGGAATACCTCGGCAGCACTGTTGATGCCAAAACTCAGGCGCTTGTACCTATACAGACCTTGATGTGTCGTAAACGTTGTGATGAATCGACTCTCATCATCAAGTTCAAGCTGATGATAGCCCTTGTTTAAATCTAACTTGCTAAATACAGTTGCATCATTCAAGCGGTAGATCATATCATCTACAGTGGGTGTAGGATGGCTTTCACGCATTATTGCCTTGTTGGGAACACACATGCCCACACAGATGCGTATCTCATCTGGATTCTTCGGCTTTGGTGGAGTGACAATTGGGCTTACCCATGATGTTGGGCCTGTTACTGGTTCAATGATATCTAGTTCCATCAGCCTATCCAGTTCGGCATCGACTTTCTTGCGAGTATGGAATGGCTGTCGGCGATGTGGTTGGGTAACTGGAATTACATCTGGGTTGATATGCAAATGTACTTTGCTATCAGTATAACAACCTATGGATTTAAATCGATCAGAAAATTCAGCAACAATAGCATCAACATTGTTTGCAGATTTCACTGCTACAGCATTAGAAAGCTGAAGTAGCCCCAATTTGGTTGAAGTCTTGTAACTGAGTAAAGACTCCTTTGCATTCCTAACAACATGGAATGTAGTAATGAGCATTGCATTCTATGACTTAATCTCTGCAGTGAAAGTTCCAATCACTGGCAAGGCTACCTTTGAAGCATAGGCAGTGGCTTTGCCATTATAGTTTTCAAGCTTTGGGAACTGTTATTTAAATTTTTTATAGTGGCACTCAGCAATGGTGTCAATGTTTGATCCAGTGTCAATGAGAACTTTGAGACAAATACCAGCAATGTATCAACATGTCTCTGGGTTGTTTGGAAGATCATTCCATTCTGACTGATTGTACTCCATAAGTATAATCACATTCACTGTCATCTGAGACTGGGTGTAATGAAATGTTGTCTTGTACATTATTAACATTCTGGATATGAGGTGCAATATTGTGTTTACCACCTCGACCCCTATGACCTGATCCTCGTACAGTGCTTTTATTCACTGACTGTGGTTTCTTTAGTGCGGAACGACACATAGCACCAAAATGACCTAGTTTTCCACACTCATAGCACTTCTTACCTTGAGCAGGACAAACATTACCTTGGTGTGGGTAGTCTCCTCCACAATTGTAACATTTATTGTTGACACCCTCTGATGTGGGTCGTTGTGACTGCTTGAGTCTTGTTCCATGACCCCAGTTGTGATGTGGTTCTCGGCTCAATTTACTGTTAGGTTTGGCATGATATCTTCTTTGATTACGATGTCCTTCCTGAACCTTACATACCTCATCACTGTTAGTAACAGTGACAAAACCGTTGTTGGCACTGCACTCCATGACACGAGCATCACGTGCAGCATCTTCCATTCGACGAGCAATATCCAGTATCTTGGTAAGAGAACTTTCATCATCAACAAGTTCTAGAGCTCTTCGACGGAGACGTGTAGATGCGCATGTTTCAATTATTTGCTGTTTGATTTCTTTGTCAACATCAGCAAACTCACAATGGGCTGCTAAACCCTGCAGATGTGTGTGGTATTGATCCACAGTTTCATTAGAGAGTTGTCTGGCTCTCCTGAAATGCATAATTTCCATGGCAATATTTTGTCTTGGTTTGAAATGCTCTATTAGTTTGGCTTTGGCAGTTTCATAATCTTTGGCACTACCAGTGTCTTTCAGTGTGTCAAAGATGTCACAAACTCTATCACCTGCATAATGAAGTAGAAAGGCACGCTTTCTTTCAGCACTTTTGATGTCAGAAACTATCAACAAATTTTCAAACCTTTTAAGCCATTTGACCCACCTCTGTGACAGGTTTGTCTGGTCACAGTCAGGATCAAATGCAGGAAACTGAGGTATATTGCCTTTTTTTTACTGAATAAATGTAACTTATCACTTAAATGTTCCTCAGAATATTAAACACTTACTGCACTGTATATGTTAGTTAAGAATTCGCTGTAATTACTTTAATTTTGCAAAGCACACAAGCATTTTAATGCAAAAGTTCACAACAATGCACAATATAGCAGCAACTGACTTCTTACCTAGCCCTTGTGTACATGTGTTGTTCCTACTCACAGCAGCAGCACAGCAGTTGTCAGCAGTTGGCACAGCAGTTGGTGCAGCAGTTGGTACAGCAGTTGGTACAGCAGTTGATGCAGCAGTTGGTGCAGCAGTTGGTGCAGCAGTTGGTGCAGCAGTCAGTTCACAGCGTGAAGAATTTTAGCACAGAGCGCGTTTACTATACAAAACATCGGGTTTTGTATACAGCATCAAAGCGTCGTTTCGTACACTGCGTCGGCAGATTCCTCAGTACACAGTTTCTTCAGTCAGCACATAGCTTGGGGTAGCACATAGCATTGGTTAGCACATAGCATCGTTTAGCACACAGCATCGGTTAGCACACAGCATCGGTTAGCATACAGCATCGGGTATGGTGCTCACTGCTTCTCGTCCTCCTCCAGGCAGCATGCTTCTCCCTTGTGTTTGAAACTGAACAAATACCTGCGTTCACAGTTCATCCTCGTCGCCAATGTGGTGTTTGTGTGTTACTGAGGAAGTCTTGATTGTAGGGTTGATATAAAGCCATTGCTTGGTTACTGACTTTAATACGTATATAAACAATTACATGACTAGCTGCTTCCAAGCTGGTAGCTCCTGTGTGCTCTTGTTTACCTTCTCTGGCGTCTGCTCCGCCACACATAGAAAAAGGATGGTACCATTTTCTGTGAACATGACAGGTATCACTATGGGTATATGTATCCGTAAAAGCGGATACGGACATCAATACAGTTGGAGGATTACCTTGGTACTGCTTGAAAAGATTGATGTGGCAGAGTTGGGTCTTATGCCGCCGATCAGGAGTCTCTAGAATGTACTTATGATTGTTCCTACATTCTTTGATGCGGTATGGACCTGAAAATTTACTCTGGAAGGGGGAGCTTGGGATAGGAAAGTATGCCAAAACGAAGTCTACTACCTTGAATTTCCTGACTTTAGTATTTGATCAAAATGTGTTTTCATTTTATGCTGAGATGTTGACGAGTTAGCACTGGCAAATTGATGTACTCTTTCAAGGGTTCGTCTCAAATATTTTAAGAAACTGAGACACATTAAGGGAATCAATGAAGATGTTAGAGGTCAAGGAATCTTTAAATGCTTTCAGGGGGTATGCACTTACGACCGTAGAACATCTCAAAAGGAGATGTTCTACGTAAGAATGTAGAACTCATTAGGAATGTACTTCTTAATGAGTCCCTACAAGGGACTCATTATGAAGACTTCTGAAAATACACATGATAAGGTCTAGTTGCTAATCCCAATCCTTCTCTGTACTAATGCAAAATTTTCTTAAAAGTGACTTGAGAGTTTGATGGCTACGTTCTAGAGATCCCTGTGAAGCAGGATGATTGGGGCTAGACAATACTTGTGTGATGTTGAACTCTTTAAGGATGTTCTTAAATAAGTCACTGGTGAAGCTTGTGCCACAATCGCTCTGAATCTCTCGTACTCGTAACTATCCCGTAGTTAATCCATTCTATGTGAGGATCTTTAGGAGGTGCTTAACAACTGTAGCAGCCGTAATGTTCTTGACCGGAACTGCTATAGGGAACCTGGCGGTAGGACATATGATAGTAATGATGTAGAGGTTGCCGGAGCTAGTTCATGGTAGCGGCCAGACGCAGTCGATAATCAGTTTGCTGAAGGGCTCTGAAGGCACAGGAATAGGAATCAGTGGTGCTTTAGGAATAGGAGCATTAGGCTTACCTGCCATTCGACATGTATGACAAGTGTTCACGAAGGTCTTCACGTCTCGTTACATGCCTGGCCAATAATAGTCCTGCATGATAGGTTTTGTTGATCCCATAATGGGACATCGGGCCATGGGCCAAGTCAATTATGTCTTTACGTAATGAGGTAGGAACTTCCAACTGATCAACATTAGCCCAATTATCCTCTGCCTTTAATTTAGTGGGTCAGAATCTGCAATATAAGATTTGATTATCATTCAAAATATAACTAGGGATAGAATCAGTCTGAGTTTGAGCCTGGAAGAATAAGGGAGTTAATGAAAGATCAGCTTGCTGTAATTTTTAGAACTCCAACCAGTTGAGATTCCGTGAGAGGCCTTGTGGATCTTAAGGGACAGCTGGAGCTACTTGTTGTGGTTGAGCGGCTTGAGCACATGTAGTCATTAGGACAGGCTGGGAGATGTCTTTGGTTTCGTCGGTCACCTGTACCTCTTATGCGGCATACTTCATTACAGGGTTTACTGTAGCAGTCACAGACCTGGAGTTTGTCACAGATGATCAGGTTCGTGGAGTCCTATTGGTCAGCCAAGTCGTTGCCCAAAAGAAGTTGAATTCCTGACATGGGAAAAGGCGACTTATGATATCCCTCATGGCGACTTGGACTTCTCCACGAACGAAAGAACAATCTGGATGGACTCCAGCAAAGTGGGAGTGGTTGCAGTGAGGTCAGTGATGAGGACGCTTTCTCCTGTGTAGGTGACCTTGGGTGCAGCAGCTTTCAGGAGTATGCTTTGGAGAGCAGCTGTGTCCCTCAAGATGTTCACTTGGACCTTTCCCTTAGAATCTCCATCGTTGGCAGAGACAGTTCTGGATACACGTCTCTGTGGAATAAGGAGAGATCAGAAGCTGGAACATGGGTATGCATAACAGGCGTATAAGGCTTAGGAGGTTGAGATTTAGGCTTATGTGAATCGTTCCTAGTTTTACAAATGAGGATTGGTACATTTTTCGATTGTGTGTCCATATACTTTACAATACCTACAGTAGAGTGCATAATTAACATCGGCATGACTCACTTTAGCAGGGCTGGATCAAGATGGTTTACTGGAATAAGAGTTATATGAATTAAGGAATTAAACTATAGGTATCAGTCAACTGCGCACACTTACTGAGGTTGGTCTCTCCTTTATCTGTAAGGTTAAGACGTAGGGGTTTGACACACGGCGCATAAATTCTTCCATGAGGATGAGGTTGATAAGCTCAGAAAAAGTGGTGATCTGGGCTGCCTCCAGCCACTTCATAAAGTATCTGGTTTTATTCTGAGCAAACTCTACATTGGTGTTTGCACAGGATTTAACATAATCTCTGCAACGACGTCTGTAACTTTCTATCAACAAGAGATAAGCGTCCAGAATTGCTTGCTTCAGTACCAGGTAATCAGTCTCGGTGGCAAGAGTACTGAGGGTCAAGGCAGCTCTACCTGTAAGATCGAATCGAAGGAGTATTGACCATTGGTTCTGAGACCAGCTGAGTTGAGTAGCTAACGCCTCAAATGAGATAAAAAATTAATCCACCTCTGTCTCCACAAAAGGCGGCATCATTTCAATACACTGAGTCACATTAAAACGTACCGGGAGGTTGGAGTCTGCTTAATGGCGCTGAGCGGCGTGGGTAGTTTCAAGTTCCTGTTGTCGAAACTCTTACAGTGGCAACAGCTTTCTCTTGCTCCAGGCGGAGAGCGGAGGCAGCTTTCTCTTGCTCCAGACGGAGAGCGGAGGCAGCTTTCTCTTGCTCCAGACGGAGAGCGGAGGCAGCTTTCTCTTGCTCCAGACGGAGAGCGGAGGCAGCTTTCTCTTGCTCCAGACGGAGAGCGGAGGCAGCTTTCTCTTGCTCCAGACGGAGAGCGGAGGCAGCTTTCTCTTGCTCCAGACGGAGAGCGGAGGCAGCTTTCTCTTGTTCCAGACGGAGAGCGGAGGCAGCTTTCTCTTGCTCCAGACGGAGAGCGGAGGCAGCTTTCTCTTGTTCCAGACGGAGAGCGGAGGCAGCTTTCTCTTGCTCCAGACGGAGAGCGGAGGCAGCTTTCTCTTGCTCCAGACGGAGAGCGGAGGCAGCTTTCTCTTGTTCCAGACGGAGAGCGGAGGCAGCTTTCTCTTGCTCCAGACGGAGAGCGGAGGCAGCTTTCTCTTGTTCCAGACGGAGAGCGGAGGCAGCTTTCTCTTGTTCCAGACGGAGAGCGGAGGCAGCTTTCTCTTGCTCCAGACGGAGAGCGGAGGCAGCTTTCTCTTGCTCCAGACGGAGAGCGGAGGCAGCTTTCTCTTGCCCTAAGCGGAGCGTGATGGCGGCTTCTTGTTCTTGTAGCTGAAATCTCTCTCGTTCACGTACACATTGCAGATCAGCATTTTCTTGCTGTTGTTGACGTTTCAAGTCAGCTTCTTCTTTCTGTCGTTGACGTTCCAATTCTATTCGTTGTTCTTGGAGCCGGAGTTGTTCATTCTCTCGTTTTCGTTGGAGGGAAGCTTCTTCTTCTCGTCGTTGATGTTCTAGGTCAGCTTCTTGTAATCTCATCACTCATTTCCCTTCATAAGCCTCTGTTTCCATGTGGGCTAATTTGATCTTCAGCTTCATGACGGCGAGTGCAGTCTTAATCGGCAATCGGTATCGGTAATTTGATGTTGTTCCTGCAGCTCTGAAGTGATTAGATCATTATCAATCAAATAATCTAGTATCATATTATGAAGTTCAGTTTTGTTGGCTCCATGGGGAGGTAAGATATGATATTCCGTAGTAAGGGTTAGTAACCTGCCTTTGGTGGTGCGAGTGAGGTTACCAACTTCGTCCTCCGGGTTGGAACGGAAGGCAGCTAAGCGAAACATGGTTTACAGTACAGAGGTAAGTAAATAAATGCAAGAATAATGTGACTGTCCTCCTGTAAGTGAATCAATACGTGAGGTTTATTCGACTGACAAAGATTATGTGATATCAGGCACGGGAATGGTTGGTATAGGACTGGCAACTTGTAACTATCCTGTAGGGTAATAATATAATTACAAGATAAGTTACTGAAAGATAAGGTTAATTGATTGATTATTATAATTAAGTCATAGATTTTAATAAGGACTTGGGGAAACAATAAATGTT
This sequence comes from Procambarus clarkii, assembly GCF_040958095.1. Taxonomy (NCBI): domain Eukaryota; kingdom Metazoa; phylum Arthropoda; class Malacostraca; order Decapoda; family Cambaridae; genus Procambarus; species Procambarus clarkii. The sequence goes on along the minus strand of NW_027189158.1, from coordinate 1,345,292 downwards.
TCGAGGTAGTACAAGACAATGTAGGCATGTACTCGGTATTCTATTTATGACGAGGATAAGGGCAAGAGGTGTCCTACTGAAAACTAGGTAATTAATTGCAGTTACAATACTTTATGCTTTGGGAAAAGAATGGTAAACTCCCTACCTGGGCAATTAATCACAGACTTTGAACGAAGGCTTAGGGGTGCGGAGAGTGTCAACACTGTGACGAGAACTGCTGTACATGACCCAAATGTACAGTACAGTCCTGGATGCAAAAGGAATGAAAGCCCAATACATCCCCCTAAGTTCGTACTACAAAGTTGAATATCATAGTTAGGAGACAAACCAAAGTACCCAAATGTGTGATCTGCCTAAATGAGATACTTCTGTAGGGACAAGATTGTATGGGTAAGCAGGATATAGCAAAGGTTAATAAGACTAACCATTATGAGTATGAATTTGCACATAATACATCACGTAATCTAAAGTCAAACAAACGAACAAACAAACAGGTCACAAATTGCTACACCTGAAATGTAAGTAGAGTTAGTCACTAATGAAAAATACTCAAAAAGAGTTCTGAAAGGCAAACATGTGTTAAAGCCAAGTAAACAACTGAACACAACTTAGGGCAAAGGAACTAGGTGCAATACCTGAGACAAGACTCCCGGATAGGCCCCCACATTTTGTATGGACTTGAGGTAGCGTAGCAACTACCTGCAGCTGGTATATGCCAAACACACATAAAATAAACAAAAAGATAAAACAAATTAAAATAAAACTGCTTACATCCTTTGCGGTGTGAATAGTGGCATGGAAAACAAGAAACATTAACAATTAAAGTCATAATGTATAATAATAAACCCAAACAATGATAAAGACTAAAACCTTGGCTTTACACAAATGTCTACAAATGAATATAAGAATTATGTTACTCTACAAACAAATGGATGACTATACAATATGTACAAATTTGCTTTCCTTCCTCTGTCACGTGTTATAGCAAAACCACATCGTGTGAGAGAAGAGACATGTGACCCAAGAGAGAGCACCAGAAGTAGTCTGAGTGCTGGGCCGCCAGCTGTCGCTTATATACACTGGTGGGTGACATCATGCTGGCGTGAAGCCGGAGTTGAAAGGTCAACCGACAGAATAATGGGTTGATTGCTGGTGTTTAAAAAGCAGCCGGCGAACCTGGCATGTGGCTCTCGAGACAGAGTAAGGGGAAGGCCATGGTGAAACATTCTAGACATCTGGCTGGAGGATTTTTGATGTTAGAATGAAGTTAAGGAGCATGTTGGTGGTGAAAGCAGTAGGAAGAGCCATATTACCATATCTCTATGGACTTATCTTGAGGTTATCTTGAGATGATTTCGGAGCTTTTTTAGTGTCCCCGCAGCCCGGTCCTCGACCAGGCCTCCACCCCCAGGAAGCAGCCCGTGACAGCTGACTAATACCCAGGTAACCATTTTACTGCTAGGTAACAGGGGCATAGGGTGAAAGAAACTCTGCCCATTGTTTCTCGCCGCCGCCTGGGATCGAACCCAGGACCACAGGATTACAAGTCCAGCGTGCTGTCCACTAGGCCGACCGGCTCCCCGGTCGGCCGGGGAGCCGGTCTTGTCAAGACTCATAAACCTAGCAATCCCATGAGGCCTATCATCAGTTCTGTGGGATCCATTTCTTACAAGGTTTCTAAATGGCTTACCAAAATCTTGTCCCCATTGTTAGGAACTATTTCCTCTTCTCATTTGACCAATTCTATTGAATTAGTTAAAAAATTGAATATTGTTCCAATCGCTCCTGATATCAAGTTAATCAGTTTTGATGTTTGTTCTTTGTTTACAAAGGTGCCTGTTGATGATATTCTTGATTATCTTGCTCATGAATTAATAAATCATGTTTTACCTCTTTCTGCTGAATTGTTGTCAATCTCGTTACGTTGTGCATTAAAGAATGTAAATTTTCCTTTAATAATGAGTATTATTTACAGACTTTTGGAATGGCAATGGGGAATCCTTTATCGCTATTGCTTTCAAACTTGTTCATGGAATTCTTCGAAAAGAAATTTGTTTAACAAACACCTTGTAAAGACTGTAATCGGTTCTATGTTGGGCAAACATCTAAAGATTTTAAATGTAGAATTTTGCAACATAACTTCTCTGTAAGACATGGCCATTCATCTAATGCTTTGTTTGTTTGTTCATTTGTCAGAAAGTTCTCAGCAAATTGATTGGGAGATGGCTTCTTCAATACCGAATTTTAAAATTATTTTCAATAGGAACATAATTGAATCTGCTTTAATACAGATTACAAAATGATGTAATTTAAACATTAGCAGTGATGAAGATAAAGCCATATGATGAAACTCTAATTTATATCCACCTAATCTCATTCATATTTTTGTCATTGTACCTCACTTCACTTCTCTTTCCTGCCTATATATGTCCAAACTTACTGACTTGTAAATCATTCCTTCTGAAGATGTATTATTAAATACGAAGTACATAAGGAAATTAATGTTTCAATTCTTCCTCCATGGTCCTCCAATTCTTCTATGGTCCTCCAATTCTTTCTCCATAAACATATGTCATATCTAGTAGCCAGAACGCACTTCTAGGCCTACTATGCAAGGTCCGATTTGCCTAATAGGCCGTGTTACAGTGCCCTCTCCTATTTCTTCCGTTTGCCTGCTTTAAGAGTCATATCAGCTCTCCCTACTGATTCTCTAAGATACAGGGAGTCTGTTGGTATATGTGGCGACCAGACCGGCCGCCAGATAAGGGAGAAATTTACATCATAAGTTTGTAGGTAAAGGGGAAAGTGGCACCCTGATATAAATGAAAGAGTACCCCTTACCTGCAGATCCGCCGTTTTGTAGAGAACACTAGCCGTGTGCGGATTGGGTGGCGTGGGTCATGGGCGACCAATCAGAGCCCGCCGTGACGTCACTGAGTGCCCAGGGCTGCCCCAACGTCAGAGTTGACCTGACTGTGGAGGTGAGAGGACGCGCCTCGGTCGGCTCTCGAGGATTTGAGGCTCTACAAGCCTTATTCAGTGGATTAAACTATCCATCGCAAACCACCGTCGTTATTGGAGACCCTGCGCTTCCGAGAAGCAAGAAAAAAGCCAAGTTCATTGAGCGGAGGAGTGCCAAACTTGGAAAATTGGTCGGCGACGACGCTGGGCGGCGCCGCTCGACGCTGAGGGCCTGGAAAGGTGTTGCGGGCAGGCTTAGCTGTGACCAGGTCACATTCACTGAGGGTTTTGGAGGGACGACACCGTTCCTAGGACAAGGAGCAATGCCTTGTGGAAGGGACGAGTGTGTGCATATAGTGATTAGCTCAGTGCCCACTGGTGAACCAGGATTGGGATAGCTGAATCTCTGGGATTGGATCGGCGATGACGCGAAGGCTGCACGACACCTGAGGACTTGTGGAACGTTCCTGGGTCGTCAAGGATCCACTCAGGAAGCGTGGGAACCTCACACCATCGAGGGACAGGCGTCGTGAGCCAGGAATGTAAGGTAGATAAAATTTCCCTCCCATTACCCCTTGTTTGAGTAGGCTAGATAGGCCACGATATTTGCATTTGTATGTTGCAGGATAGCATTAATACTTTAGTTGTAGGATAGGCTGCAGGGCAGCTTGTGTCCAGGACTGTTGGAGAGGACAGTGTGCGTGGACGGCAGGACAGTTGAAGAAGAGGTGCCGACGTAGCGAAGAGGCCCTTCTGTGAGTGAGTGTGTGACTCCTGTCTAATCTGCCCAGTTGAAGGAGTGGTTGGAGGTCGTGAAAGAAGAGTTGCTGACGATCTCCAGATTTATTATCCTTATGTTCATTTTCATGTATTGCTTAAAAGTGAATGTGTGATCATGTAAATTGTGTCAGTAAATTCACACATTTTATCATTATGTTTAAGTGTGCCTCCATTATTATATTTCTCTATGAGCATACACGAGGCTTATCATAGTACCACCTAGGGAGCGTCACGTTCTCTATAGAAGTTCTTATCGCCTGGAGAGTGGTAAAGCAGCACAGACATATATAAAAGTGTACCCTAAGCCATCCGACCAGTATCAGAGCAAGAATGGTGGCAACAAGCAAAGTAGTGACTGGAGATAGGTAAAGCCACCCAGACTTTTATGGGAGAGTACCCTGGGCTGATAGTCCAGTGGCAGATCGAGGGAGTAGCAACGCTCTGGCAACAAATAGTATAGAATACACCCACTGAACTGCATCGCTGGGGTGCAGATATACTAACCCAGCTGGCGACCTTGTTAAGAAGAAGATAGGGAAGGCAGGCGGGAAAGGAGTTCCTGCAACCTTTTTGTCTGGCAGGCAAGACTCAGGGAAGTTATTGTTATAAGGTAAGCCTGAGTCTTCCTTCACTTCTCCACGGGTCTAGGCCGGAACTGTTAACAACAGTTTCCCCGTGGTTGACTGAATGGCTCCCAGGGTGAATCAGTGGCACCCCCCCCCCCTTTAGTGTTGGGAGCAAAGACCTGCGGTGGTGGCATTACTGGTCCTCCCCTGTGGGACCAAGGAGACTCCGGTGAATCCCGGGAGTTGGAGGGGCTGAATATTCTGCCTTCTGAGCCCCTAGCAGCCGATTGCTAGCGAAGCCCCAGCCCACCCCCCCCCCCCCCCATGACAAGAACTGGCGACCTTGCCAGGATTCGAACCACGGTAGCCAAGAACTGGCAACTTCGCCGAGATGCATGGATCAGGCTACAGTGTTGTCAAGGTATGGTAATCAAGCTACAGTGTTACCCAAATTTCAAGACAGTGTTGCCAGGGTACTAATACAGTGTGGCCAGTGAATTCAGTGGTACTGTTATGCAACCAGCTAAGGGACTGAAACAGTGAAATTAGTACCTACTAACTAGTCTGTGCTGTCGTGTATGCTCGATAACATAGAGATGGAGGAGGATAAAGTAAAGAAATTTATTGAGAAAAGGGATGAGAGAATCTTGGAAGAGTGTACCAAGGCCCAGCTCCAACAAGTGGCAAACCACTTTGGGATCAGGTTGAGGATGACAAAGGTAGTGGAGCGAAGGACAGAGATCATGGCACAGCTCACGGCTCGAATGAAGGCGACCGGAGAGGAGCCATCTCAAGAAAGGCCGTCTCAAGGAGGGCCATCCCAAGAAGAGCCATCCCAAGGTGAACCGTCCTGACTAGAGCCACCCCAAGCGCCTACCAGTGTGGGGAGAATTCAGAGTGAACATGGAAGCAGTGGAAGGTCCAGCTGTAGTAAGAGGAGCTTGCAACTGGAAATAATGAAGATGCAACTGGAAGCCCAGCTGCGACGAGAGGAGAGAGAAGCGCAAATGTAGAGAGAGGAACGTGAAACTCAGCTGCAGCGAGAGGAGCGTGAAGCTCGGCTGCGGCGAGAAGGAGAGAGACAACTGCGACTGGAGGAGATAAAGGCAAACAAAGAAGTCGAATTGCGTCGCGTTGATCGTGGGCTGCCCTCACTACCTGCACGGTGGGATGATCTCAAGGTAAGGGAACGTGACTTACCTAAGACCGAACCTCAAGAAGCTGAGGTGTTCTTCGAACACTTCGAATGGATAGCGACTCTGAAGGAGTGGCCGGAAGATGATTGGGATGCTCTGGTCCAGGGCAGGTTGACTGGTGAGGCCCGGGAAGCCTACAACATGCTGGACCTAGAGGAGTGTGCTAGTTACGACTCGATTAAGAATGCAGTGCTCCACTCATTCCGGCTGACTCCAGAGATGTACCGGAAGCAGTTCAGAGAGTGTACAAGAGTGTCGGGGAAGTCTTACGCCGAGACCGCCAGGGATATGGAACGGAAATTCCTACGATGGTTGAAGGCCCGATGGTTGAAGGCTGAAGGCGGAGGAAGCGGAGTCGGCGGATGAGATCAAACGACTGATAGTGATGGAGAAGTTTATGTCGGTGCTCCATCCTGAGTTGCGAGTAAGGATGAGAGAAGCAGGTATTAAGGACCTGAAGGCTGCAGCGGACCGAGCCAACATGCTGGAGGAGGCACTACATCTCAGGAGGGAGGGGCCGCCCAGACACTCGCCTTACCCCAGGTCGGGAGGGAACTTTAGGAGTTCAGGAAGAGCGAGGATGGGTGGGGACTCTCCCAAGAGTAGTGCGCCCGATGAAGTAACCCCGGTTCAAGAAATATATACGACTCATATTATCAGCAGTTTCAGATTGCTACAGCGACTGGGTTTCTTAACTTAGTTAATGTATATGTAAGGTGTGATCAAATGATGGAAGCTTCTCTCCCAAAAATTACCAGCAGCTCTCAAACCATTGTAATGGGTGATTTTAATGCTAGACACACTAGCCTGGGTGACACCAAAACAAACAGGAATGGCAGAGTCTTTGTAAAATACTTAAGAGATAATAACATGTCCGTGTTCAACTTTGACTCCTCTAACGTCACACACCTCAGGGGTGGCAGGCTTGATTATGTCATTGGTCACGGTCTCATTGATAATGCTGTCGGAGGATCAATTGTTCACGAATTAGTTAGTGATCATTTTGCCATATTCAGTTCATACACTATCAATAATGTCAAACCCCTAAGCTTTGGAAAAAAAATAATTAATATCCCTGAAAATTTACACATGCTCTTCAAATTCCGCATTTCTGAATGGTATAACACTTACTGCTTTACTACCGTCAATGCATTATATGAGGACCTGGTCACTGAAGTAACCGCTTTTTATGACAATGTTGTAAAATCCACAAGACCCAAACCAGTGAGGAAGGGACAGAGGTGGTTCACTGACTCACGCCTTAAGCCCCTGCATGACAGAGTTCTATTCCTAGCTGAGCAGTATAAAACACATAAAACAGCTGACACCCTCAACATATTTCTTAAAGCCAGCCGAGAGTTTAGAGAGCTAAAAGAACAGGTGTATAACCAGCACTGGGAACAGTTTCTGCAAGGCATCAATCATGCAACATCCTCATCCCAAATGTGGAATAAAATTAAAAAGATTTCTCGTCCTAGCAGTCGTCAACTTGATCACCATTCACCTGTAGACTATGCCGACATGCTGTTTCAACAATATGCAAGTACTGCTAGTATAAGCAGCCTGCCCCTAGATGTGCAAAACTATCTGGCTAGTACTAAAATAAATCGTAACTTCAATATTGAAATTGCCTGTAGTGAAATAGGGCCTGATGATAACTATGGCATAACCCACTTTGAAATTAAAAATGCACTCAAGAAAGGTAAGGCTACCTCTCCTGGAGAGGATGGCATCACATACAACACCATGAGAGTACTTGCTGAGCTGCCAAATAGCCCTTTGCTAGAATTGTTTAATCAAAGTCTAAGGCAGGGTGTTTTACCTGACCGCTGGACACAGGGACTCATAATACCCATACCCAAGCCTAATTCACAAAAATTTTGACCCATTTCTCTGACGTCGTGCATGTGCAAAGTTCTTGAGAGAATTATTCTCGACAGACTAATGTTTCAAATCAAGCCCCACCTTGCCCCTAACCTGTATGGTTTCCTTCCTGGAAGAAGCACACAAACTTACTTTGCTGAGTATTTTATCAGAGGGGGACCAAACTCTCAGGCGGCATTTATTGATCTCCAAACTGCTTTTGATGCAGCAAACAAAGAAATAATCCTAGAACAGCTAGCCTCTTTTGGAGTTAAGGGAAGACTGTTGACATGGCTCAGGGGGTACCTGAGTAACAGAACCGCCTCAGTCCTTTTCAAGGGGGTCAAAAGTAAACTCTGTGCACCCTTTGAGTTGGGTACACCCCAGGGTGGAGTGCTGAGTCCCACACTGTTCAATGTTCTGATGCACAAATTAACAATTGATATTCCCACACTACCTGACGAAGCCGTCATTTGTTATGCCGATGATATATGCATTGTTGCAAATTCCCAAACTAGACTGCAAGCTCTACTTGATTCATTCGCTGCTAAAAGCATTGAATGTGGTCTTGTTATCTCTATAACTAAATCCAGAGTTCTCCATCCCAAAGAGAAAACTCATGTCCCTATAGCTTTCAAGGTCAACAACCAGAACATTGAAACGTGTGGGCAGCACAAATACCTTGGAGTTGGTATTAACAGTGACATTGTAAATGATCTACACCGTAGGTTAAAAGAAAGACTAAAACCATTGAGAACACTTACTGGTAAGAATATTGGTATCAATATTAAATATGCTAGACTATTCTATATGATGTTTGTTAGATCTCTCGTTGATTATAATGCTCTGCACTTAATTAATTTCCCCTCCTCTGTGTTGGACAAACTTGAAGTAGTACAGAATGAGGCCATGAGGATAATTCTTGGTGCCCCAAGATGCACAAGAATCATCAACATGAGGGAAGAACTGAAGCTTCCAACCATACTAGAGAGAATAATGCAAGTTAACACTACCTTTTGCCTTAAAGTCATGAGAGATCCTACATCTCCTGCATTGCTCAGAGACAAATTATTTAGTGCTGTTAACACCCTTTTGACTGGTGCCGACATACAAACTCACTCCTTTTATGATAATTGGCTGAGAAACAATGCTTACAATCTCATTAAACTTAACATTCCTTATAAGTGCAATCTACCTGTCTCTGATATTCCTCTTTATCTGTACCCCACCATTCAAGTATCATACACACCTGTCACCAAGAAAGATAATGAGAATCTTGCTCTATTCAAAGCTGTCACTCTTGAAACAATTGCCTCCTCCATCGAGAGTCTAAGATCTCACGAGCACTGTGTCTACACCGACGGCTCAGTCCAGTCTTCTACTGGACGGACTGCAGCGGCATGTAGGTGTTATAGAAATAATATTTGCACAAAGTCTGTCAGTGTCAGGCTAAACAATTGGCTGACCTCCACACAAGCAGAACTAGCAGCATTACATTTAGCAACCAGCACATTAAAAAATATTGGAGGAGGAATAATATTCTGCGATTCAAAGTCTGCTCTTCAAGCAATCGAAAACTTCTCTTGGAAGATCGACAGCAAGAACCTCATACTCCCAATTATAAATGACCTAATTGATGCACAGAGTAAAGGGTCTCGAATCTCCTTTGTATGGATACCTTCACACATAAATATAACCCATCATAATGAGACAGACATTGCAGCCAAATTAGCGTGTAACAAGTTTGAAGTTGAATTAGATCTAGGTATCCCCATCTCTGCTGTCAAAACTGTATTGGTCCAAACATTCAGATCTGATAGGAAAGAACTTACTGACTCCCAACGACCTGAAAGTACTAGTATAAAAAGCTATGATTTGTTCAGATCTGAAACCTACATCTATGGACAGCACAAAACGTCCACTAGACTGTGCGACACAGTGGTTGTAAGGATCAGCTTGGGTTACCGTTACCTGTGGCAGGTGGCTGCAGGTGACGGGTCTCCCAATCCTGAGCACTCCAGTTGCAAACTCTGTGAGCAGGAACTACGGCATGATCTCCCGCACTACATCACTGAATGCCCAGTTATTAGACCTTTCAGACCAGTTGGCATGAGGTACCTGGAGCTTTGCAATTACTTTATTCACTCTCGTATTCTTGAAGATATCCTCACAGTATACCCAAAATTTACCAGTGCAGGCTATTAAACACATGGCTCTGTATGACTAACCATCCTGCGAGATGGGGACTTGTATTACCACTGCTACCTTATTCAATCTTGTGTTGTTGATATCCTCAAAATGCATCCGGAGTCTGCCAGTGTAGACCGCGTATCCCATGCCTCTGTATGACTAACCATCCTGTGTGATGGGGATTTTTTAGCATCACCTAGTTAGCTTTTTTTTGACACACTGTACTCCACTTCATATAGTCTAGGGTAGCTGCACTAATGCAGATGTACCTAATGTGTTAATAAAAAAAAAATAATAATCCGGTTCAAGAGCTCAAGGGACGTGGGGAGGAAGCCCCAAGCTGTGAGCAGTGGACCTAGCTCGGGAGCGAGTGCTGCTGCCCGGGAACCGACGACGGAGAGTCCTAGGAGGACTCAGGGAACCTCTACCGTTGGTGCTACCAGGATGACTGGTAGAGGGTCGCCCAGGAGAGGCGGACAGTGTTACAACTGTGGGGGACGACGACACTTTGCAAGGGAATGTGGTCGCCCCAGGCACGGTGGGAACGTGGCTTTCGCAAGGATAGGAAGCAAAGCCAACGATAATTCAGGTGATATGCCGGTGATGAGGGAGAAAAGGACTCACCTCTTTGTGTGTGAGGGGACGGTGAAGATAAGAGGAGATGATCCTGTGCCAGCGAGGATGCTGAGGGACACCGGATCCGACTTCACCCTTGTTAGTGAATCCCTCTTCCCTGAGGACTACAGAAGTTCCAGTACAGGGGAGGCCCTGATAAGGACGTTGGGGGAACAAGAGAGGATGCCCCTTCATAAAGTGACTCTTAATTCAGACTATGGTTGTCAGACTCTCTTGGTAGGGGTCTGTGCTTTACTGCCCAGGATGGACGCTCAGGTGATCCTAGGGAATGACTCCTGTTGGGGATGTGTTCTCCCGAATTTGATTAAGGGTGAGGAGTGAGGAGTGTATAGAGCCCTATCGACAGAGCAGCAGGACGGGCGCCAGCAATGACGAAACGGAAACTGCGAGAGTGGCATTTACGGTATGCGCGGTGACGTCGGGACGAGACTTCGGGAACATTTTTAGAGGGCGGGGAAGAATGTCCCTGCTATCCCAAAAGCACCTTTGGTTCTAGTTCCTGCGTTTGGCCAGGCGTTTGAACACCTAATAATCGACGTTGTGGGACCACTACCTAGAACAAGAAGGGGAAATAGTTACTTATTGACCATCATGTGTGCGTCGGCAAGATATCCAGAGGCGATCCCAGTGTGGAAGGTGACATCAAGATGCGTCATGGGACACCTTCAGCAGTTCTTTGCTTGAGTAGGTGTGCCCAAGGTGATCCAGTTCGACTGTGGAAGTGTTTTCCAGTCGAGGTGGTTTAGACAGGCTATTGCGAGTTGGGGAATAGCCCAACTACGGTCGTCACCTTATAGACCTCAATCACAAGGAGCGATTAAGAGGTTTCACGCCCAGCAACGGTGAGTGGAGCTCGCCCTGTGTGCTGGTCAAGAAGAGTGACGGATCATATCGTTTTTGCACCGACTATCGTAAAGTGAATGCCATAACCGTGTCAGATTCTCACCCGATTCCCCGAATAAGTGATTGCGTCGACCAAGTAGGAAATGCAAGGTTTGTCACCAAGGTCGAACTGTTGAAAGGGTATTATCAAATCCCTTTGTCTCCGAGTGCGAGAAAGATCTCAGCGTTTGCTACTCCAGACGTTTGCTACTCCAGACGGATTGTACCATTTCAAAGTGCTTCCATTTGGTATGAAGAACAGCGGAAGTTGTTTTCAGAGGATGATGAACGAAGTGCTAAGAGGGATGGAAGGCTGCGCCGTGTATATAGACGATATAGTGGTGTACACCAATAGCTGGAAACAACACATGAATCGACTGATGGAGTTGTTCCAACGGTTGGAAGAAGCGAACCTAACAGTTAATCTGGCCAAGAACGAATTCGGAAAAGCCCGATTAGAATACTTAGGTTTCGTCGTGGGTAAGGGGAAGTGACTCCAGTAGACCAGAAAGTGATGGCAATCAAAGAATATCCGAATCCCAGGACGAGAAAAGAATTGTTACGATATCTAGGGATGATTGGATACTATAGAGGATTTTGCAAGAACTTCTCGACAATGGCACACCCTCTGACTGAATTGCTATCTAAGAACGTTAGATGGAAGTGAGGGGAAGCATGCCAAGAGTCCTTCGAGAAGACTAAGAAGTTATTAACCGAAGCGCCAGTGCTGATTTCGCCTGACTTTGAGTCAGATTTTATCTAGTACGTCGACGCTAGCGACGTGGGGATTGGAGCCATGTTAGCTCAAGAGAAGGACGGAGTCCACCGTCCAGTGGCATACTACTCAAAGAAATTCGAAAAGTACCAGAGGGCTTATAGTACAGTGGAAAAGGAAGCCTTAGCCCTGATCCTGGCACTGAAGCATTTCGACGTCTATGTGGGTGGAGGTACTAGACCGGTGCGAGTGTTCACCTATCATAATCCCTTGACGTTCGTGCACAGGATGAAGAACTCGAACCAAAGGCTAACAAGATGGGCCCTACTGCTACAAGAGTACTGGCTAGAAATCAGGCACAATAAAGGAAGGGAGAATGTGGTAGCAGATGCCCTCTCCCGGATTTACTAACCGATATGACTCTTATTTTAAGGGGAGGGGTATGTTACGGTGCCCTCTCCTATTTCTTTCGTTTGCCTGCTTTAAGAGTCATATCAGCTCTCCCTACTGATTCTCTGAGATACAGGGAGTCTGTTGGTATATGTGGCGACCAGACCGGCCGCCAGATAAGGGAGAAATTTACATCATAAGTTTGTAGGTAAAAGGGAAAGTGGTGCCCTGATATAAATGAAAGAGTACCCCCTACCTGCAGATCCGCCGTTTTGTAGAAAACGTTAGCTGAGTGCGGATTGGGTGGCGTGGGTCACATGCGACCAATCAGAGCCCGCCGTGACGTCACTGAGTGCCCCCGGGCGGCGCCAACGTTAGAGTAGAGTCTACTACAGTCTCCGTGGTGTAGTGGTAAGACACTCGCCTGGCGTTCCGCGAGTGCTATGTCATGGGTTCGTATCCTGGCCTGGGAGGATTTACTGGGCGCAAATCCTTAACTGTAGTCTCTGTTTAACGCAACAGTAAAATGTGTACTTGGATGAAAAAATGATTCTTTGCGACAGGGATCGTATTCCAGGGGCCTGCCCGAAACGCTACGCGTACTAGTGGCTGTACAAGAATGTAACAACTCTTGTATATATCTCAAAAAAAAAAAAAAAAGTTGACCTGACTATGGTGCTGAGAGGACGCGCCTCGGTCAGCTCTCGAGGATTTGAGGCTCTACAAGCCTTATTCAGTGGATTAAACTAGCCATCGCAGCCCAGCATCGTTATTGGAGACCCTGCGCTTCTGGGAAGCAAGAAAAAAGCCAAGTTCATTGAGCGGAGGAGTGCCAAACTTGGAAAATTGGTCGGCGACGACGCTGGGCGGCGCCGCTCGACGCTGAGGGCCTGGAAAGGTGTGGCGGGCAGGCTTAGCTGTGACCGGGTCACATTCACTGAGGGGTTTAGGAGGGACGACACCATTCCTAGGACAAGGAGCAATGCCTTGTGGAAGGGACGAGTGTGTGCATATAGTGATTAGCTCAGTGCCCACTGGTGAACCAGGATTGGGATAGCTGAATCTCTGGGATTGGATCGGCGATGACGCGAAGGCTGCACGACACCTAAGGACTTGTGGAACGTTCCTGGGTCGTCAAGGATCCACTCAGGAAGCGTGGGAACCTCACACCATCGAGGGACAGGCGTCGCGAGCCAGGAATGTAAGGTAGATAAAATTTCCCTCCCATTACCCCTTGTTTGAGTAGGCTAGATAGGCCACGATATTTGCATTTGTATGTTGCAGGATAGCATTAATACTTTAGTTGTAGGATAGGCTGCAGGGCAGCTTGTGTCCAGGACTGTTGGAGAGGACAGTGTGCGTGGACGGCAGGACAGTTGAAGAAGAGGTGCCGACGTGGCGAAGAGGCCCTTCTGTGAGTGAGTGTGTGATTCCTGTCTAATCTGCCCAGTTGAAGGAGTGGTTGGAGGTCGTGAAAGAAGAGCTGCTGACGATCTCCAGATTTATTATCCTTATGTTCATTTTCCTGTATTGCTTAAAAGTGAATGTGTGATCATGTAAATTGTGTCAGTAAATTCACACATTTTATCATTATGTTTAAGTTTATCATTATTATATTTCTCTATGAGCATACACGAGGGTTATCATAGTACCACCTAGGGAGCGTCACGTTCTCTATAGAAGTTCTTATCGCCTGGAGAGTGGTAAAGCAGCACAGACATATATAAAAGTGTACCCTAAGCCATCCGACCAGTATCAGAGCAAGAATGGTGGCAACAAGCAACGTAGTGACTGGAGATAGGTAAAGCCACCCAGACTTTTATGGGAGAGTACCCTGGGCTGACAGTCCAGTGGCAGATCGAGGGAGTAGCAACGCTCTGGCAACAAATAGTATAGAATACACCCACTGAACTGCATCGCTGGGGTGCAGATATACTAACCCAGCTGGCGACCTTGTTAAGAAGAAGATAGGGAAGGCAGGCGGGAGAGGAGTTCCTGCAACCTTTTTGTCTGGCAGGCAAGACTCAGGGAAGTTATTGTTATAAGGTAAGCCTGAGTCTTCCTTCACTTCTCCACGGGTCTAGGCCGGAACTGTTAACATCAGTTTCCCCGTGGTTGACTGAAGGGCTCCCAGGGTGAATCAGTGGCACCCCCCCCCCCTTTTAGTGTTGGGAGCAAAGACCTGCGGTGGTGGGCATTGCTAGTCCTCCCCTGTGGGACCAAGGAGACTCCGGGGAATCCCGGGAGTCGGAGGGGCTGAATATTCTGCCTTCTGAGCCCCTAGCAGCCGATTGCTAGCAGAGCCCCAGCGAACCCCCCGTGACAGCCGAGTGATTTTTTTTATTTTCAAAACATTTTTTCCAATTGGTTTATTTTAAATATTATTATTATATTGTATTAAGAACATAAATTATTTACTTAATTATCTTAGATTACGTTAGGTTAAGATAGGTTAGGTTAGGTAGGGTTGGTTAGGTTCGGTCATGTATCTATGTAAGTTTTAACTCAAATTATATACAATTAACTCATACATAATGAAATGGATAACTTCAACATTTCATAAGAAAGAAATATATATATATTCAGGAAAACTTGGGTTACTAGGCAAATTGGGCCTTGCATATTAGGCTGAGTACTTGGCCTACTATGCAAGGTCCAATTTGCCTAATAAGCCAAGTTTTTCTGAATTTATATAAATTTCTAATTTTTTTCTTATGAAATTATAAATCTGTCCATTTCATTATGTATAAGTTAATTTATTTAAATTTGAGTTAAAACTAAAGTAGATATATGACCGAACCCAACCTAACCTAACCTAACCTAACCTATCTAACCCTAACCTAAACTAACACAACTACGTTAATAAATTAAGGTTTTAATATAATATAATAATAATAATTCAAACATACTAAATGGAAACAATTTATTGAAAATAAAGAAAATCACTCGGCCAATTAGGCAAATCGGGCCTTGAATAGTAGGCCGAGAAGTGTGTTCTGGCTACTAGGTACGACATATATATATAAACATATATATATATATATATATATATATATATATATATATATATATATATATATATATATATATATATATATATATTTATATATATATAATATATATATATTTATATTTATATATATATATTTATATATATATATAATATATATATATATATATATATTATATATATATATATATATATATATATATATATATATATATATATATATATATATATATATGTCGTACCTAGTAGCCAGAACTCACTTCTCAGCCTACTATTCAAGGCCCGATTTGCCTAATAAGCCAAGTTTTCCTGAATTAATATATTTACTATAATTTTTTTTCTTATGAAATGATAAAGCTACCCATTTCTCTATGTATGAGGTCAATTTTTTTTATTAGAGTTAAAATTAACGTAGATATATGACCGAACCTAACCAACCCTACCTAACCTAACCTAACCTATATTTATAGGTAAGGTTAGGTTAGGTAGCCAAAAAAAGCTAGGTTAGGTTAGGTTAGGTAGGTTAGGTAGACGAAAAAACATTAATTCATGAAAACTTGGCTTATTAGGCAAATCGGGCCTTGAATAGTAGGCTGAGAAGTGCGTTCTGGCTATTAGGTACGACATATATATATATATATATATATACAACTTTAGAACACTTTCCCACCAGGAGACTCGAACCCTAGCCAGCACAGAAGCCTTCCAGCAACTGGCATAACAGGTACGCCTTAACCCGCTCCACCACCCGCTCAGACCCTTAAAAGAGATGGTAATTTCGGAGTATTTAAATACACCAAAGATCACCACCTCCCAAGAGCACTAGAGCAAGTGAGGGGTCATTTATACGTTTATTTCATCAAGTCCCTGTTAATATGGGAAGACACAGTGTCTATGCTTAAGGCACAACTCTCCTAAACACGAGAGTCAAGTATACAACTTTAGAACACTTTCCCACCAGGAGACTCGAACCCTAGCCAGCACAGAAGGTTTTCATTGGCTCCCTGTGCCACGTCGCTGTCGGTGACCAATCTGGTGTCACTGAAGTCACACAGTTTTGGCGGCAAAACAGAAGAGCCAGCGCCATATTGGCTTCCTAAAGGGCCTAAACCACAGCCCAAAATACTCTTCTTTTACAAATTTCTCGGCACTCCGAGAACACTACATTCTCCTACATATACCAAACTGATGCCTGCGACGTAGAGAACGCACGGGTAAAGTGGACATGACTCTTACAGCAGGCGTGAGAGAAATATAAGGGAGGGAACACCGTCACATACCCCTCCCCTTAAAATAAGAGTCATGTCTGGTTAGTGCATACAGGACAGGGCATCTGCTACTACGTTGTCTCCCCATCGGATGAGTTTAATTTCCAACCAGTATTCCTGCCGCCAATGCGAAACGCTCCTTACATATCCGTTGACCGTTCCCACGGTTACTCCTGATGTCCATTGTTCCTTCAGCATGGACAGAGGACTTTGCACCCCTTGTCCATACACCAGCTGGTAAGGTGAGAAACCTAACGTTTCCACCACTGCGTTACACATGGCAAACAACGCAGGGCATACTGCTTCCTCACACTCAGTTCCCTGCTCTGCGCAGAACACTCTCATCAGCATGCCGTCCTGTATGTAACAATGAGTGGCCCTCTCAGGACCAACACGTCCTCCATTGGCCTCATGAATCAATTCGGGGAATTCTATCTGCTGCAACTCTCCAAGACGAGTGCGGTCTACCCCTAGAGAACTGGTGAGGGTCACCTGTAACTCACCATCCGGGCTGCCTTCGCCCTCCACTCGTTCTCCGGGTCCCATGAAGAGGTGATCGATTTCCAGACTGTCGGACGTCTCCTCGTCAGCACTATCAGATCCACACCCTCCGTGTCCTTCGCACTGCCTCGGCATCACAGCACAAACCGGGAACGCCGCCGTGGCGATTCCGTTCTCGTCCCCACAGGCGTCTAACACTCCGCCCGTCTCATTATAGTGCTCTAGGCACTCCTCGCCCTTCACGAGATTCGGGAGGACATATCCCCCACATGCTTCATTTCCCAAGATGACTTGTGCCTCCATCTTGGGCATTGATGCACAGACCCCCACCACTAGGGTCTGGCAGCCATAATCAGAATTCAGAGTCACCTGGTGTAGGGGCATCCTCACTGGGCCTCCCACAGTGGTCACACTTGCCACCCCCACACTGGTACTCTCGTAACCCTCGGGGAACAGGGTTTCGCTCACCAGGGTAAAATCTGCCCCAGTGTCTCTTAATATCTTCACCGGGATGGGGTCTGCGTGCCCCATCCTTACAGTTCCCTCACTCACGAATGGGTGAACTCTTTTCTCCCCACTCAGTACGGGTTCATCCCGCACTCACTCGGCCATCTGGTCCTCGACCCTCACGAAAGCAACGTTCCACCGCTGCTCAGGGTGTCTGCATTCCCGCGCGATGTGTCCGAATATTCCACAGTTGTAGCAGCGGATCCTTCTTCTTCTGTGGATCCTCCTCGCGCCATTCATCGACTCCTCCGTTTCAGCAACAACTCTTGAGCTCTCAGCTTGGGACTTCTCTACCGGCTCCACAGCACTCTTTGAGCCTCTCCTGTCTCCACTTGAGAGGTGGGACTCAGGAGAACTCGCTCCTGTCCTCCATCCGTCCGTCCTTCTATGTCTTCTACCATATCTGGAGTGTATGGGCGGTCAGTGCCGTCCCTCTCGGTGTGGTCGCAGGGCTTCTTCCAGCATGTCAGCTCTGTCGGCTGCGGCTCTCAGGTCCTTTATGTCCGCCTCCTTTACTCTAACCCTGATCTCAGGAGAGAGCACGGACATAAACTTCTCCATGACCATAAGCCTCTTGACCTCCTCAGCCGACTTCGCTCCTTCAGACTCCAGCCACTTAAGGAATTTCCTCTCCATGTCCCTCGCCGTCTCCGCATAAGATTTTCCTGGCGAACGGGTACATTCCCTGAATCTCTTCCTGTAACATTCCAGCGTGAGCTTGAAAGAATGGAGCACAGCTCTCTTTACAGCATCGTAGTTGGTGCACTCTTGGAGGTCGAGCATGTTGTAGGCTTCACGAGCTTCACCGGTGAGCCTACTCTAAACCAGCTCCGCCCACTCTGCCCTCGGCCACTTCTTCAAGGTAGCGATCTTCTCGAAGTGGTCGAAGAAACCTTCAGCTTCATCTGGTATAAAGACCGGCAGATCTCGCTCCCTCACTCGGCGGTCTTCCTGTTGCGGCGAAGCAGGTGCACCTAGCCCTAGCTCAGCTCGCTTCAGCTCCACCTGCTTGTTAGCTTCTATCTCCTGCTGTCTCAGCCTAGCTTCTCGCTCGCGCTCCTCTCGTCTTAGCTGTGCTTCTCGCTCTTGTTCTTCACGCTTCAGTTGCGCTTCTTCTCTCCTCAGCTGTGCTTCTCGCTCTTGTTCTTCCCTGCGCAGCTGTGCTTCTCGCTCCTCACGCTTCAGCTGTGCTTCCAGCTGCAGCTTCATTATCTCCAGCTTAACGCTGTGCCTGCTGCCGCTGGATCCTCTGCTGCTCCCACCAATGCTCAGGTGTTCTCCCATACTGGCAGCTGTTTTCGGGCCGTTCCTCCCCCAAAGCTTCGTCTCGTGCTCTGAGCTGTGCCATGATCTCCAGTCTTCTCTCTCCCACTCTGGAAGATCTCAGCTTTATCCCAAAATGGTCTGCTATTGACTGTAACTGTGCCTTGGTGCACTCCTCTAGCACCTGCTCATCTCTAGTGTCAATGAACCTTGTTACTTTATCATCCTCCATCTTGTGCTATGAGTGATAACCTGTACCTGATACCTAATACCACTGCAAAGTACCACAACTGCAACCTTTATCTTGATCGTTATCCTGGCGAGGTCGCCAATGTCAGGGTTCACCTCCAATGAGAGGGGAAAGAGGCGAGTAACAGTACACTCAAGGTCGCTCACCGTAGCCCTGCGGGTCTTCACTCTATCCTCGTGGCGCCACTGTACGCCAGGAGAGTATCCCAGTCAATCCCAACCGGCCTCTGATCGAGAAGGAGTGGGAACACAACTTGTTCACTTAACTATTGTGTGCCCGCCCCGTCATGGGCTCTACTACTAACCACAAGATCGCCAACTGGTGTTTCCGGTGTCCAGTAACACGTCAGTGGTTTTGTTGAATTGTGGTAACAGTGGCAAGAGCACACTCAATATGTCTGATATCAGGCAGGTATTTACTTCTATCACGATCTGCTGTCAGGTATTATATAGCCACAAGAAATATGGAGGGGATGATATAAACACCAATGTACTTTGTATTTTACTTAAAACTCATTCAAAGACATCACAAGATTATATCAATAAGCAAACAGCTGTTCCAGGCAGAAGTCGCTCGTTCCCACACATATAATCATGAACTCGCCAAGTCGGCAATGCTCCCAGACCCCCTTCCTTCGTGACGTCATATTCGCCACGGGAGGTTTTCATTGGCTCCCTGTGCCACGTCGCTGTCGGTGACCAATCTGGTGTCACTGACGTCACACAGTTTTGGCGGCAAAACAGAAGAGCCAGCGCCATATTGGCTTCCTAAAGGGCCTAAACCACAGCCCAAAATACTCTTCTTTTACAAATTTCTCGGCACTCCGAGAACACTACATTCTCCTACATATACCAAACTGATGCCTGCGTCGTAGAGAACGCTCGGGTAAAGTGGACATGACTCTTACAGCAGGCGTGGGAGAAATATAAGGGGGGCAACACCGTCACAGTACTCACCTATTTGTGCTTGCGGGGGTTGAGCTTTGGCTCTTTGGTCACGCCTCTCAACTGTCAATCAACTGGTGTACAGATTCCTGAGCCTACTGGGCTCTATCATATCTACATTTGAAACTGTGTATGGAGTCAGCCTCCACCACATCACTGCCTAATGCATTCCATCCGTTAACTACTCTGACACTGAAAAAGTTCCTTCTAACATCTCTGTGGCTCATGTGGGTACTCAGCTTCCACCTGTGTCCCCTTGTTTGCGTCCCACCAGTGTTGAATAGTTTATCCTTGTTTACCCGGTCGATTCCTCTGAGGATTTTGTAGGTTGTGATCATGTCTTACTCTTCTGTCTTCCAGTGTCGTAAGGCGCATTTCCCGCAGCCTTTCCTCGTAACTCATGCCTCTTAGTTCTGGGACTAGTCTAGTGGCATACCTTTGGACTTTTTCCAGCTTCGTCTTGTGTTTGACAAGATACGGGCTCCATGCTGGGGCTGCATACTCCAGGATTGGTCTTACATATGTGGTGTACAAGATTCTGAATGATTCCTTACACAGGTTCCTAAATGCTGTTCTAAAGTTAGCCAGCCTCGCATATGTCGCAGACGTTATTCTTTTTATGTGGGCTTCAGGAGACAGGTTTGGTGTGATATCAACTCCTAGATCTTTCTCTCTGTCCGTTTCATTAAGTACTTCATCTCCTATTCTGTATCCTATGTCTGGCCTCCTGTTTCCACTGCCTAGTTTCATTACTTTGCATTTACTCGGGTTGAACTTCAACAGCCATTTGTTGGACCGTTCACTCAGTCTGTCTAGGTCATCTTGTAGCCTCCTACTATCGTCCTCAGTTTCAATCCTCCTCATAATTTTTGCATCATTGGCAAACATTGAGAGAAACGATTCTATACCCTCTGGGAGACCATTTACATATACCAGAAACAGTATAGGTCCAAGGACTGACCCCTCTGGGACTCCACTCGTAACGTCTCGCCAATCTGAGACCTCACCCCTCACACTGACTCGTTGTCTCCTGTTGCTTAGGTACTCCTCTATCCACCGGAGTACCTTCCCTTTCACTCCAACCTGCATCTCCAGCTTTTTCACTAGCCTCTTGTGTGGCACTGTATCAAAGGCTGTCTGACAATCCAAAAATATGCAGTCTGCCCACCCTTTTCTTTCTTGCCTTATTTTTGTTGCCTGGTCATAGAATTCAAGTAACCCTGTGAGGCAGGACCTGCCATCCCTGAATCCATGTTGGTGCTGTGTTACATAGTTCTTTCGCTCCAGGTGCTTCTCTAGCTTTCTTCGCACAATCTTCTCCATCAGCTTGCATGGTATGCAGTTTAGGGACACTGGCCTGTAATTCAGTGCCTCCTGTCTATCCCCTTTCTTGTATATTGGGACTACGTTAGCTGCTTTCCAAATTTCTGGCAGTTCCCCTGTTGTCAGAGATTTGTTATACACTATGGAGAGTGGTAGGCACAGTTCTTCTGCTCCTTCCTTTAGTATCCAAGGGGAGATTCCATCTGGGCCTATAGCCTTTGTCACATCCAACTCTAGTAAACACTTCCTTACTTCCCCGCTGGTAATCTCAAACTCTGCCAGTGGTTCCTGGTGAGTTATTCCCTCTCTTATGTCTGGGATTTCTCCTTGCTCTAAGGTGAAGAACTCTTGGAATTTCTTATTCAGTTCCTCACACACTTCCTTGTCGTTTGTAGTGAATCCTTCTGCCCCTATCCCAAATTTCATAACCTGTTTCTTTACTCTTGTTTTTCTCCTGATGTGGCTATGCAACAATTTAGGCTGAGTCTTTGCCTTGCTTGCGATGTCGTTTTCGTATTGTCTTTCTGCCTCTCTTCTCATCCTGACATATTCATTCCTGGCATTCTGGTATCTTTCTCTGCTCTCCTGTGTCCTGTTATTCCTATAGTTTCTCCATGCCCTTTTACTTTGCTGCTTAGCTAGCCTACATCTCTAATTAAACCATGGGTTTCTCATCTTCATTTCACTGTTTTCCTTTTGGGCTGGGACAAACTTGTTTGCTGCGTCCTTGCACTTTTGCGTGATGTAGTCCATCATATCTTGGGCCATCTTTTCCCTGAGCTCTGTTTCCAATGCTATATCTTTTAGGAATTTTCTTATCTCCTCATAGTTTCCCTTTCGGTATGCTAACCTTTTGGTTTCGGTATCCCTCCTCGAGTTCAATAACCCTTCTTCAATCAGGTACTCAAATACCAATACACTGTGGTCGCTCATTCCTACTGGGCCTCAAAACCGATTTCTCTTATGTCAGAGTCGTTCAGGGTGAAAACCAGGTCGAGTCTCGCTGGTTCGTCATTTCCTCTCATCCTTGTGGGTTCACTGACATGCTGGGTTAAGAAGTTTCTAGTCACCACCTCCAGTAGTTTGGCTCTCCACGTATCCTTGCCTCCATGCGGTTCCTTGTTCTCCCAATCAATCCTTCCGTAATTGAAGTCCCCCATGATGAGCAGGTGGGATCTATTTCTACAGGCAGCAGAGGCTGCCCACTCAATTATAGTGTTAACTGCCATGTTGTTGTTTTTGTACTCTTTACTGGGTCTTCTGTCATTTGGTGGAGGGTTGTATATTACTGCTACTACTATCCTTGGTCCTCCCATTGTCATGGTGCCTGCTATGCAGTCTCTGAAACCCTCACAGCCCGGGATAGCTATCTCCTTAAAACTCCATTCCTTTCTCATGAGTAGGGCCACTCCGCCTCCTCCCCTACCTTCCCTCTCTTTCCTTATTACTGTGTACTCCTGGGGAAACACGGCATTCGTTATGATTCCAGAGAGTTTTGTTTCAGTGAGTCCAATTACATCTGGGTTCACTTCTTGTGCTCTTTCCCTTAGTTCACTTGCCTTGCTTGTGATCCCATCTATGTTCGAGTACATTACCCTGAAACTGACTCTCTTCTGCTTCTCCTCTGGGGGGGACCTGTGGGGTCTGGGCTGAGCAGGAGCTGGGAGGATCTGGTACGGGGAGACTGGTGGAGGAGGAAGGGCTTGGGGGGGGGTGGGGAGGAGGGGGAGGGTAGGGGAGGTGGGTGAGAGGGGGAGGGTTGGGGGGGTGGGTGAGAGAGGGAGGGTTGGGGGGTGAGAGGGGGAGGGTTGAGGGGGGTGAGAAGAGGAGGTTTGGGGGGATGGGGGAGAAGGGGGGGTTTGGGGGGGCAGTAAAGGGGAGAGGGCTTGGGGGGCGTGGGGGGGAAAGGGAAGGCTGAGGTGAGTGAGGAAGAGGGAAGGGTTTTGGGGAGTGGTGGAGAGGGGAAGGCTTAGGTGTGGTGGGGGAGAGTGGGGGGCGGGGGAGAACGGAGGGCTTGTGGGTGGGAAAGACGGAAGGACATGTGGGAGAAGGAAGGGCTTGGGGGATGGGGTAGAAGGGAGGTCCTGGGGGAAGGGGGGAGTGGTAGGAGGGGGGTGGGGGGGAAGGAGCATTAGGTGGGTACTTAGTGGGGAGCTGACAGGGGTTGGGGCAGGTAGGGTGTCTGTTGGGTAGAATGTGGGGGTGATGCCGCACTCCCTGTGGCTAGTGCACTGTTTGAGGAGGGTTCTCCACTCCCCTCTGGGATTGTAGGGATCGAGGTTGTGACTCCCTGATTCCTTTCTCTCTCTCTGCGCTCCTTCCTTGCATCTGCTGCCTGCTTTCTCTCTTCCCTTGTCATATCCCTCTGCAGGAATACTTTTTTTAATTTCTCTACATTTGCTAGACAGCACTTCCTTTCTAACAGTTCCTCTTTCGTGATTTTGCTCATGAATACCACCTTTATCATTAGGTCTCTGTCCTTGTTGTACTTTCCAAGCCTGAAAACCTTTTCCACATTTTGTTCAGTTCCCTCCATCCTTACCTCTTTAAGGATCTCTTTAACTATGTTTTTGTCCTTGTCTCTCCGCTCCTATGGTTTGGTCCCTGTTTGCTCTTTAATGCCTGCTACTACTACTGCTGCTCTTTTTCTCTCTATCAGTCAGTTAGTACATCTAGCTGCTTCTTCCTGAGAGGGGGCCACTTCCATGGCAACTTCCTTAACTGCAGAATTAGCTTCAGGGCTCATTTTAAGCATTTCAGCAAATGAGAGCTGAGGTTTGGAGGTCCCCTCCACAGTAGCATTCCAGTCTCCCTGAGGCACGGTTTGTGTCTGGTATTGTGGAGAAGTCTCCTTCAGGCATCTTATCTCCTCCTTTGCTGCCCTTAGTTCATCCTGCAGGTTGGCAACTGTCTCCCTCATTACCCTCAGTCCTTCACTGAATTCAATCCACATTTGCTGGAGTACTTCCTTCATCCAGTCTTCCTGTTCCACCCCATCCTCTGAATTTGTTCCGGCCGCGATTTTCATCCTGCGTTTGTCACCCCGAGTTCGAGTGCCTTCCATGTTTTCCCTATGAGAGAGAGAGAGAGAGAGAGAGAGAGAGAGAGAGAGAGAGAGAGAGAGAGAGAGAGAGAGAGAGAGAGAGAGAGAGAGAGAGAGAGAGAGAGAGAGAGAGAGAGAGAGAGAGAGAGAGAGAGAGAGAGAGAGAGAGAGAGAGAGAGAGAGAGAGAGAGAGAGAGAGAGAGAGAGAGAGAGAGAGAGGGGTTCGGTGCCTTATGAGCTAAATCATACCAGAATATATATGTGGACGCTCAGTTAGTGTTACTGTAATTTATATGGTTAACGTTTGAATGAGAGAGAGAGAGAGAGAGAGAGAGAGAGAGAGAGAGAGAGAGAGAGAGAGAGAGAGAGAGAGAGAGAGAGAGAGAGAGAGAGAGAGAGAGGGAGGGAGGGAGAGAGAGAGAGAGAGAGAGAGAAATTAGATATATATAATATATATATATATATATATATATATATATATATATATATATATATATATATATATATATATATATATATATATATATATATATATATGAGAGAGAGAGAGATGTAAGGGAGAGATATGGAAGGAGAGAGAGAGAGAGAGAGAGAGAGGAGAGATGTAGGGGAGAGATATAGATGGAGAGAGAGAGAGAGAGAGAGAGTGTGTGTGTGTGTGTGTGTGTGTGTGTGTGTGTGTGTGTGTGTGTGTGTAAATCACGAAAATTAACACGCGATGAAAAATGTGACAGTGTCAGACGACAGAGGAAGAATTGAAACAGGAATTTTCTTATGTACTTTCGTATAATACATCTTCAGAAGGAATAATTTACAGGTCAAGTATTGGACAAATATATAGGCAGGAGCGAGAGGTGAAGTGAACTAAGGTACAATGAAAAATTAATGGGAATAATGGGAATTAGGTGCAAATAAATAAGAGCGGCATAAGAACTGCAGAAGGCCCATTGGCCCATACAAGGCAGCTCCTATTTATACCCACTAATGGTTTATGGGCTCATAAAATAAGAACTGCATCAATAGGCCCACACATGAATAATAATTGCATAAGATAGTAAATATTAACAATGAATTAGTAAGACAAATGTGTATCAATGATTCTACTCGCCCTTTAATTGATCTATCAAAAATGGATCTAAGTTATATAAACCACTGCTAATGTTCAAATTACACTCTTTTGTAATCTGTATTAAAGCAGATTCAATTATGTTCCTTTTTAAAGTGCTTTTACAATTCGTTATTGAAGACGCCATCTCCCAATCAATTTGGAGAGAATTTTCTGACAAATGAACAAACAAAGCATTAGACAATTGGCCATGTCTTACAGAGTATTTATGTTGCGAAATTCTACATTTCAAATCTTTAGAAGTTTGCCCAACATAGAATCTATTACAATCTTTACAAGATATTTTATAAATGACACAATTATCACTACGAGGGCTGTTTCTAACTAATAGTTTACCAACAGTATTTTCGTAACTAAACATTATATTTATATCAAAAAGTTTCAAGGCCTTGACCATATTTTCAAACCTAGAAAAATATGGTAAATATAACACTTTCTTTGGGCGAATTTATTCACTACATATATTATTATTATATGTACGACGTGCTTTGCTACGGCAAACTTCCCCCCCCCCCAAAAAAAAAACTCACCAGTCTGTTGCCCTTGGGAGATGGGGATATTTGAGGTAAATACCTCGAAATCTCTATCTCTTTTAAGGGTCTGATTTGGTGTAGTGGACTAAGGCGTACTAGTTATGGCAGCTACTGGAAGGTAGTTGTGCTTTCTGGGTTCGAGGCCCACTGGTGGGTGTTGTCTAAAGTTTGTTAAACTTCACTTGTGGTTTAAGCAAGTTAGTGTATATATATATATATATATAAATATATATATATATATATATATATATATATATATATATATATATATATATATATATATATATATATATGTCGTACCTAATAGCCAGAACGCACTTCTCAGCCTACTATTCAAGGCCCGATTTGCCTAATAAGCCAAGTTTTCATGAATTAATGTTTTTTCGTCTACCTAACCTACCTAACCTAACCTAACCTAGCTTTTTTTGGCTACCTAACCTAACCTTACCTATAAATATAGGTTAGGTTAGGTTAGGTAGGGTTGGTTAGGTTCGGGCACATATCTACGTTAATTTTAACTCCAATAAAAAAAAATTGACCTCATACATAGAGAAAATGGTTGCTTTATCATTTCATAAGAAAAAAATTATAGTAAATATATTAATTCAGGAAAACTTGGCTTATTAGGCAAATCGGGCCTTGAATAGTAGGCTGAGAAGTGAGTTCTGGCTACTAGGTACGACATATATATATATATATATACATTCTATATATATATATATATATATATATATATATATATATATATATATATATATATATATATATATATATATATATATATATATATATATATATATATATATATATAACTTGCATGAACCAAAAGCGACTCCACTCGTGAAAGGTTCAAACGTTAGACTGACAGGTGTAGTGAACACACTGACAAGTCCAGTACCCTGACCAAATGGCTAACCGACTGTTAAAAGTCATTGGTAGCTGTAGGCTATTTCTTCCAATGACCCAACACCAACTCGGCACCCACAGTGTCGGAAAATCCGACACCATTTAATAATAATATCATACAGATAATAGCTGTATTGTATAAACAAGTTACCCATAGAAAACGTAACTTGTAGTGGAATTACCATCTAAAGAAAACGGGATATCATCACCACACACTATTATAATTCACCACCTATTATGGTGGGAATTATTCTTAAATACATTAGTCTTTGGACTTTACCATCATAAAAACATCTTATATAAATTAACTTAATTATCAATATTAAAGTAGAGTAAATGTGACCCTTCTATCACTTTCTGAAATCTGGACAATGTAAGCCAGGCGTCAGGGTGAGGAAGGAGGGAGCCATTGTTGTGTCACCTCCGAGACGTGTGGAGCAAATTCGGCTCCTATCATATCTGGACAATGTCGGCCAGGCGTCAATAGTATGGAGTGTTAGTCGCAGCCATTGTTTGTACTAGACCAGAGGCTCACGGGAGCAAATTCGGCTCCTGTTAATTTTACTTGGACGTAGTGTTATGGAAACCAAAGGTGTACCATTATCAACACGCTGTCTACAAATTCAAGTTAAGTGTCTATCCGAAACCCGTTTATCATTCATTTATGGCCATTAATGTCAGGATATAGGGTGACCCGGTTAGAACGCGAAATCGCCTCAAACTAAAGGTAATTAAGCCAGGTCTTTATTGTTCCATGTATAGTGTTTTCTCTGATATAACTTGTCATATATAGGATTCTGGCTTTACAGCTAGCGCCCTTTTGACAGGTCAAGACGAGGAAGCAAGGACTTTGTGCACCAGTTACTGGGTGATGGAAGCTACCTCAAAGAGGATAATTTGGTGTCTACACCCTAGTTATACCTGGTGGACTAACCTGCTGTACTATAAGATAAGGAACCTCTTCAATGTATGTAGTCTATTACTGTAGTTTGATTGGCTGCATATATAAATTTAATAAACCCCCCTAATGTGTAGAGGATCGATTTGTGAGATTAAGAGATTATTGCAGAAATACAGTCCACTTATCATTATACAAATTGCTATCGAAGTATATAAATTAACGTAAATATAAATTCATATAAATTAAATAAATATAAATCTCACAGGTCGGTTCCCACACACAGACCAGGAGTTCGTTTTCATTGACACAATTCACTTATTTGAGAGAACACGAGCCCCATTTTATGACAGTAACTTGTTGACAGTAAGTTGCTGTTGGGTCATTGGAAGAAATAGCCTAAGGCTACATATGACTTTCAACAGTCGGGTTTAATTCAACAAAACGAATCAAATTATAAAAATTATAGGCCCTCCATATTGACCTACTGGAGGTGAACTTGCCATAGGCCTCTTATATTCAATACATTATATTTAACAGAAACATCTCTAAAGATATATAGTTATTGTGATCCAGAGAGATTTTACTCTCATTTATATATGGTTTAATACCTATTACGTACGAATATGGAATATGTGTGTTTCCCATCAGTGGGGACGTGGACAGCGAACACTGCTCCATACGTCTAAATGTGTGTGTCCCATCCGTGGGGACGTGGACAGTGAACACTGCTCCATACGTCTAAATGTGTGTGTCCCATCCGTGGGGACGGGGACAGTGAACACTGCTCTATACGTCTAAATGTGTGTCCCATCACTGCTGACGGGAACAGTGAACATTGAGTGAGTGTGACACAGCAGCCAATCCAATACTCTGACGTGTGTGTATGTGTCTTCCCTCCAGGTGGCCATTGCTCAAGGCATGAGTGATACATTGGTGGCGATCTTCCCCAAGCTGAGTCTACCCGTCGCCACCGGGGAGTGCTATCCTCGCGTCACTCACAGCGAATCATTCGCAAAGTTGTACATGAAGCTGTTTGCCAAGAGCGCAGACAGCAGAGCGCTCGACGACACCCAGCTCTACCCGTACCCGCTCCAGCAGTCTGTCTACGTCAAAGACTTCCCCTGTCCTTCTCACATTCTCATCACCATGAGAGATCACTTTCGCCAGGAGTTCACCTTCAACCAGCGGGTTCTGCGTAAAGCTAAGGTCCAGGTGGCTGCCGCTCTACAAGCACTGAACACGGCCCTGAGGGACGCCACCATAGTCACCGTCCACGTCCGCAGGACCGACTACCTCGCTCACGTCAAAAACTACTACAAGCAAAGTCCTGTCAAAGATGTGTATTATCAACGGGCGTTTAACTTCTTCAGGAACAGGTGAGGGGAGACGTTGAGTTGTTTCACTGTGTGATGACCTGTTGTGTGTAGCAGTGTGATGACCTGTTGTGTGTAGCAGTGTGATGACCTGTTGTGTGTAGCAGTGTGATGACCTGTCGTGTGATGACCTGTTGACTGTAGCAGTGTGATGACCTGTCGTGTGTAGCAGTGTGATGACCTGTTGTGTGATGACCTGTTGTGTGTAGCGTGTGATGACCTGTTGTGTGTAGCAGTGTGATGACCTGTCGTGTGATGACCTGTTGTGTGTAGCGTGTGATGACCTGTTGAGTGTAGCAGTGTGATGAACTGTCGTGTGATGACCTGTTGTGTGTAGCGTGTGATGACCTGTTGAGTGTAGCAGTGTGATGACCTGTCGTGTGTAGCAGTGTGATGACCTGTCGTGTGTAGCAGTGTGATGACCTGTCGTGTGATGACCTGTTGTGTGTAGCGTGTGATGACCTGTTGTGTGTAGCGTGTGATGACCTGTTGTGTGTAGCAGTGTGATGACCTGTCGTGTGTAGCAGTGTGATGACCTGTCGTGTGATGACCTGTTGTGTGTAGCGTGTGATGACCTGTTGAGTGCAGCAGTGTGATGACCTGTCGTGTGTAGCAGTGTGATGACCTGTCGTGTGTAGCAGTGTGATGACCTGTCGTGTGATGACCTGTTGAGTGTAGCGTGTGATGACCTGTTGTGTGTAGCAGTGTGATGACCTGTCGTGTGTAGCATTGTGATGACCTGTCGTGTGATGACCTGTTGTGTGTAGCGTGTGATGACCTGTTGTGTGTAGCGTGTGATGACATGTTGTGTGTAGCAGTGTGATGACCTGTCGTGTGTAGCAGTGTGATGACCTGTCGTGTGATGACCTGTTGTGTGTAGCGTGTGATGACCTGTTGTGTGTAGCAGTGTGATGACCTGTCGTGTGTAGCGTGTGATGACCTGTTGTGTGTAGCAGTGTGATGACCTGTTGTCTGATGACCTGTTGTGTGTAGCGTGTGATGACCTGTCGTGTGTAGCAGTGTGATGACCTGTCGTGTGATGACCTGTTGAGTGTAGCGTGTGATGACCTGTCGTGTGTAGCAGTGTGATGACCTGTCGTGTGTAGCAGTGTGATGACCTGTCGTGTGTAGCAGTGTGATGACCTGTCGTGTGTAGCAGTGTGATAACCTGTTGAGTGTAGCAGTGTGATGACCTGTCGTGTGATGACCTGTTGAGTGTAGCGTGTGATGACCTGTTGAGTGTAGCAGTGTGATGACCTGTTGAGTGTAGCAGTGTGATGACCTGTCGTGTGATGACCTGTTGAGTGTAGCTTGACCACCTCTGTGGTGGTCCGAACACTTGACCACCTCTGTGGTGGTCCGAACACCTCAGCTTGACCACCTCTGTGGTGGTCCGAACACTTGACCACCTCTGTGGTGGTCCGAACACCTCAGCTTGACCACCTCTGTGGTGGTCCGAACACCTCAGCTTGACCACCACTGTGGTGGTCCGAACACCTCAGCTTAACCATCACTGTGGTGGTCCGAACACCTCAGCTTGACCTCCTATGTGGTGGTCCGAACACCTCAGCTTGACCACCTCTGTGGTGGTCCGAACACTTGACCACCTCTGTGGTGGTCCGCACACCTCAGCTTGACCACCTCTGTGGTGGTCCGAACACCTCAGCTTGACCACCACTGTGGTGGTCCGAACACCTCAGCTTGACCACCACTGTGGTGGTCCGAACACCTCAGCTTGACCACCACTGTGGTGGTCCGAACACCTCAGCTTGACCACCTCTGTGGTGGTCCGAACACCTCAGCTTGACCACCTCTGTGGTGGTCCGAACACTTGACCACCTCTGTGGTGGTCCGAACACCTCAGCTTGACCACCTCTGTGGTGGTCCGAACACCTCAGCTTGACCACCACTGTGGTGGTCCGAACACCTCAGCTTGACCACCACTGTGGTGGTCCGAACACCTCAGCTTGACCACCTCTGTGGTGGTTCGAACACCTCAGCTTGACCACCTCTGTGGTGGTCCGAACACTTGACCACCTCTGTGGTAGTCCGAACACCTCAGCTTGACCACCTCTGTGGTGGTCCGAACACCTCAGCTTGACCACCACTGTGGCGGTCCGAACACCTCAGCTTGACCACCACTGTGGTGGTCCGAACACCTCAGCTTGACCACCTCTGTGGTGGTCCGAACACTTTAGCTTGACCACCTCTGTGGTGGTCCGAACACTTGACCACCTCTGTGGTGGTCCGAACACCTCAGCTTGACCACCTCCGTGGTGGTCCGAACACCTCAGCTTGACCACCACTGTGGTGGTCCGAACACCTCAGCTTGACCACCTCTGTGGTGGTCCGAACACTTGACCACCTCTGTGGTGGTCCGAACACCTCAGCTTGACCACCTCTGTGGTGGTCCGAACACCTCAGCTTGACCACCACTGTGGTGGTCCGAACACCTCAGCTTGACCACCACTGTGGTGGTCCGAACACCTCAGCTTGACCACCACTGTGGTGGTCCGAACACCTCAGGTCCGAACACCTCAGGTCCGAACACCTCAGCGTTATCAGATTATTACTTCACCTCCTCTTCTCCCTCCTGCCCTTCTCAGGGAGGGAAATGAGGTCAGTCGAGGCTGTGGTCAGGGAGGTGCATACATACATACATACATTGAAACCTTTGCTGAAATGCTCAAGAGCCCAGGAGCAATGTCCACAGTCAAGGAAGTTGTAATGAAAGCAGTAACCTCACAGGAGGCAGCTAGATGCACAAGCCAGCTAATGGAAAGGAAAAGAGCTGTAGTAGTGGTAGGTGTCGAGGAACAAGAGGGCTCCACAAGGGAGGAAACGAGGACTAAAGACAAAGCTGCAGTGGCAGGGATATTAAAGGAGATAGGAATGGAAGGGGCTGAACGAGACATAGAACAGTTTTTCCGGATTGGCCAGTACAACAGAGAGAAAAAAAGATTGATCAAGGTAGTATTCAAGAGCGAGGACATCAAAGAGGACATTCTAGTAAGGAAGAGCAAACTGAGGCATGCAAGGAACTACAAAGAGGTATATGTTCAGAGGGACATGACCAGAGACGAGATAGTAAGGGCAGCAGATGCAAGGAAAAGGCGCAAGGAGAGGGAAGAGAGCCAGGGAACCTCAGCCTCCAACCCAGCAATCCCAGAGGGGAGTGGGGAACCCCAATCCAGCAACCCAGGAACCCCAGGGGGGAATGCAACACCTCAGTCCACCACCCAATAGGGCCCTCCCTACCCCCCAGCACAAACCCTTCCTTGCCCCTGCATAATGCCCATCATGAAACCCAAATCCTCCCCCTCCCCTTACCCCAAGTAGCCCCTGCTTTCCCAGCCCCTGGTCTTCTCCCTGCCCCAAGCAGGCCTGAGCAAGACCAAAGCCCTCTATCCCCCACTCCACCTCCCTCCAAACCCCTGTCAACTACACCTAATCCCATCAATGTTCTCAAACATTGATGGGATTACCAATAAAGCAAGTGAACTGGCAGAAAGGGTGCAAGAAGAATACCCTGATGTAATAGGACTAACGGAAACAAAATTGTCAGGAGTCATAACAGATGCTGTGTTTCCAAAGGACTACTATATAGTAAGGAAAGAGAGGGAAGGGAGAGGAGGTGGAGGAGTGGCCCTGCTGATAAGGAAGCACTGGAGTTTTGATGAGATGGAAATTCCGGGCTGTGACGGATTCAGAGATTACATAACAGGAACTATAACAATGGGTGGACCTAAGATAATAGTGACAGTCATTTACAACCCTCCCCTAAATGACAGAAGACCTAGACAGGAGTTTGATAGGAACAACATGGCAACCATTAATATAATAGAGAGAGCAGCTTCAGTTGCCAGCAGGAATGGCTCAAGACTCTTAATCATGGGTGATTTCAACCATGGAAAGATAGACTGGGAGAATGGGGACCCACATGGTGGTGCAGATACGTGGCGAGCTAAACTCTTGGAAGTGGCAACAAGGAATTTTCTGAGCCAGCATGTCAAGGAACCCACAAGAATGAGAGGCAATGATGAACCAGCTAGACTCGACTTAATATTCACCCTGAATGAGTCAGAAATAAGGGAAGTCAAAGTTGAAGCCCCCATTGGAATGAGTGACCACAGTGTACTGACCTTTGAGTACTTGGTGGAGGTAGGGATAACCTATCCAAGGATGGGAGTGGAGGGGAAAAGACTGAATTACCGAAGAGGAAAATATGACGAGATGAGGAACTTCCTCAGGGGAATACCATGGGAAACAGAACTTAGAGACAAGAATGTGCAGGTCATGATGGATATTGTCACCCAAAAGTGCCAGGAAGCTGCAGACAGGTTTATCCCCGTCCAAAAGGAGAAAAACGAAAAACAACAGAAAAACCCATGGTTCAACCAGGAATGTAAGGTAGCGAAACAACTGAGTAAAAGAACATGGAGAAACTACAGAAATAACAGAACACCAGAGAGCAGGGAGAGATACCAGAGGGCCAGAAATGAGTACATCAGAGTGAGGAGGGAAGCAGAGAGACAGTTTGAAAATGACATCGCGAGTAAAGCCAAGACCCAACCAAAGCTGCTCCACAGCCATATCAGGAGGAAAACAGCAGTGAAGGAACAAGTGATGAAGCTGCGGAAAGGGGAGAACAGATACACAGAGAATGACAAGGAGGTGTGTGAAGAACTCAACAAGAGATTCCAGGAGGTCTTCACAATAGAACAAGGAGAAGCCCCTGCACTAAATGAGGAGGCGGCAAACCAAGCAACTTTGGAGGAATTTGACCTCACCAGTGATGAGGTCAAAAGGTGTCTGCTGGAGCTAGATGTGACAAAGGCTGTTGAGCCTGATAGAATCTCACCATGGATACTAAAGGAAGGTGCAGAAGCACTAAGTGTGCCACTCTCTATGGTGTATAACAGGTCACTGGAAACAGGAGACTTACCAGAAAGTTGGAAGACAGCTAACGTGGTCCCAATATACAAAAAGGGTGACAGGCAAGAGGCACTGAATTACAGGCCAGTTTCCTTAACTTGTATACCATGCAAGGTGCTGGAGAAGATCGTGAGGAAAAGGCTCGTAGAGCATCTGGAGGGAAATAACTTTGTAACGCACCACCAACATGGGTTCAGAGATGGTAAATCGTGCCTCACAGGTTTAGTAGAATTTTATGACCAGGCAACGAAAATTAGGCAGGACAGAGAAGGGTGGGCCGACTGCATTTTCCTGGATTGCCAAAAAGCCTTTGACACAGTACCCCATAAAAGGCTGTTAAAAAAGTTGGAGCAACAGGCAGGAGTAAAAGGGAAGGTGCTCCAGTGGATAAGGGAGTACTTAAGCAACAGGAAACAGCGAGTAACGGTGAGGGGGGAGACATCAGAGTGGCGAGATGTCACCAGCGGAGTCCCACAGGACTCAGTACTTGGACCCATCCTGTTTCTAATATATGTGAACGATCTTCCAGAGGGTATAGACTCATTCCTCTCGATGTTTGCTGATGATGCAAAAATTATGAGAAGAATCAAGACGGATGAAGATAGACAGAGACTACAGGATGACCTGGATAAACTGGAGGAATGGTCTAGAAAATGGCTGCTGAAGTTCAACTCTGGAAAGTGTAAGGTGATGAAATTAGGCGAAGGGAGCAGGAGGCTGAACACAAGGTATCATCTGGGAGGGGAAATCCTGCAAGAATCAAATAGAGAGAAGGATCTGGGGGTTGATATCACACCGAACCTGTCTTCAGAGGCCCACATCAAAAGAATATCATCAGCGGCATATGCTAGACTGGCCAACATAAGAACTGCCTTCAGAAACTTGTGTAAGGAATCTTTCAGAACCCTGTATACCACTTATGTAAGACCAATCCTGGAGTATGCAGCTCCAGCCTGGAGTCCATACCTAGTTAAACACAAGACAAAGTTAGAGAAGATTCAGCGGTATGCCACGAGGCTCGTCCCGGAACTGAGAGGATTGAGCTACGAGGAAAGGCTAAAGGAGCTGAACCTCACATCCCTGGAAAACAGAAGAGTAAGGGGAGACATGATAACCACCTACAAAATTCTCCACCACAACTGGAGTTGAATTACTGAGAACTCCACCTACACTGGAGTTCTCAGTAATTCCTTTCGTGGGCGATAACACAATTAATCACTGCACCCATGAATGATTATTCAATACACAAGCATAGACATATATATATATATATATATATATATATATATATATATATATATATATATATATATATATATATATATATATATATATATATATATATATATATATATAGATAAATCATAGACATCAACAATATTAATAATATAGTTACTGGGCACTTAGCCTATCACCAAATACTGGTATATTCATATATATATATATATATATATATATATATATATATATATATATATATATATATATATATATATATATATATATATATATACTCTCTCAATAACTGATCATATTAAAGTCTCATGAAAGACATTATCAACACAGTAAATTCATCAATTACTCCGGGTGCCTGCATACACCAATAATAGTAATAAATTCCGTGAGTACTCTATATAGTCCCACTCTGCACACTGGTGCCTTACTGTGACATAGGTGAGCCTTGCTCACGACATACAAAATACTCTGGCTAAATAATATAGCTGACTAACGGGGAATTGGGAGGGAAACTAGAATCACCTACTTCCACCTATCCTCCGGTGAGAGTTGAGTTGTAGCTCCTGGTCCAGGCCCCTGCCTCATGTAGGGAACGCCCCCACACACACCCTGTCGTGTCCTCCAGGAACTCAATCAACGTCCCACCATAAACACGTCGTCTCCGTGCCTTTCCACTGCAGGTCCGTGCTCCTCCACGACTTCTTGTAGGGTTGGAGTCGGTATCCTGGCCGTACACTTCTCCTCCCAGCTACGGCTGCCTGCCTACGTCTCGGCTGCAGTCGTTCGGATTCCCGATTAGTGTCTTCTTCACTGCTTCCCAGTGGATTGGCCCAGCCGCTACGTCGTCACTGTGAAGCTATCAGACGTCCCAGACGATACTGCCTAGACTTCACCTGCACAGCACCCGATCCTGGAGCACTTGATGCTCAATATTCCGTCAATTCCCTCTTCGGTCCACACATGGAATGAAGGAAGACCTCTGGCGTACTTGCAGACTACGGGTGACGCGTAAGATCCACGGGAGTGGCGTGTTACTGTCAGATTGACAGGATCAATCTTCACACATCCGATCACCTTGACGTGTCGTGTCAGACTGATGGCGCCACCGTGGCGCTCTGACCGGACCTCCCTTCCTTCGTGACGTCATATTCGCCATGGGAGGTTTTCATTGCTCCCTGTGCCACATCGCTGTTGGTGACCAATCTGGTGCCACTGACGTCACACAGTTTTGGCGGCAAAACAGAGTAGCCAGCGCCAAATTGGCTTCCTAAAGGGCCTAAACCACAGGCCAAAATACTCTTCTTTTACAAATTTCTCGGCAAGGCGAGAACACTACTCTCTCCCACATATATCAAACTGATGCCTGCGACGTAGAGAACGCTCGGGTAAAGTGGACATGACTCTTACAGCAGGCGTGGGAGAAATATAATGGGGGGAACACCGTCACAATACATACATACATTACATTACATACATACATACATACATACATACATACATACATACATACATACATTACATTACATACATACATACATACATACATACATACATACATACATGCATATATACATTACATACATTACATACATACATACATACATACATACATACATTACATACATACACTACATACATACATACATACATACAGACATACATACATACATACATACATACATACATACATACATTACATACATACATACATACATTACATTACATACATACATACATACATACACACATACACACATACATTACATACATACATTACATTACATACATATATACATACATTACATTACATACATACATACATACATACATACATTACATATGTACATACATACATACATACATACATACATTACATTACATTACATACATACATACATACATACATACATACATACATACATACATACATTACATACATACATACATACATACATACATACATACATACATACATACATACATTCATACCTACATTACATACATACATGTTGGAAATTTCCAACACTAATACAATACTATTCTATTATTATAAACTAGTATTAAAATATACTAATTACTGTAGTTACTAAAATTTACTAACAGCAGGGTTCACATGAACTAATAATTATATCTGTATAAGAATACTGGAATTCTTACGAAACCAAGCACCAGTATTGCGTCAGATTCTACCTAGTTAAACACATTTATATCCAGTGTGTTAGAGAATTGAATGTGATTCTCTAAAATCATCAGTATTCCGTGTGATAATTATTTACGGATAACATAACTCCCAAATAATTCCAAATCGAGAGTTTTTAGTTACAATTGTTATCAAGTAATAAATTTACCGTCACGCGTGAATGCCATGGAGAAAACTAAAATCTTCTCCATTTCTTGTTTACTGCCATAAGACGAGAAAGTAATAATATTTAACTCCCTAGAATTACAACCCAGTCTTTATTAAAGCATTTCAGCCACAATTACGAGAAATAATATTATTCGTGATAAAATAATTTCTGTGGCGAATGCGGGACGCGAGTGGGTGAGGGGAAGAAGCCATTGTGGTTTGAGGAGGACAAGACGCCTGAGTGCGGCGTGAAGTCTCGTGTTGCGGAATTGAGCAACAAGGTCTTGGTGTCAGAGTCTGGGACACGTTACGGTGAAGTTGTCATCAAGAATTACCCTGATACTCATCATAGAACTAGTTAATATTGTTCTACGTGATCTGTCGTGACTGGCCAACTAAAACGCGTCGACATTCAAGCCGACATTGTGAAGCTATCAGACGTCCCAGACGATACTGCCTAGACTTCACCTGCACAGCACCCGACCCCGGAGCACTTGACGCTCAATATTCCGTCAATTCCCTCTTCGGTCCACACATGGAATGAAGGAAGACCTCCCGGCATACTTGCAGACTACGGGTGACGCGTAAGATCCACAGGAGTGGCGTATTACTGTCAGATTGACAGGATCAACCTTCACACATCCGTCCACCATGACGTGTCATGTCAGACTGATGGCGCCGCAGTGGCGCTATGACGGGACCCCCCTGCCTTCGTGACGTCATATTTGCCAAGGGAGGTTTTCATTGGCTCCCTGTGCCACATCGCTGTCGGTGACCAATCTGGTGCCACTGACGTCACAGTTTTGGCGGCAAAACGGAGGAGCCCGCGCCATATTGGCTTCCTAAAGGGCCTATACCACAGGCCAAAATACTTTTCTTTCACGAATTTCTCGCCACCTCGAGAACACTACACTCTCCCACATATACCAAACTGATGCCTGCGACGTAGAGAACGCTCGGGTAAAGTGGACATGACTCTTACAGCAGGCGTGGGAGAAATATAAGGGGGGAAACACCGTCACAATACATACATACATACATTACATACATACATACATACATACATTACATTACATACATACATACATTACATTACATACATACATACATACATACATACATACATACATACATACATACATACATACATACACACATACACACATACATACATACATACATACATACATACATACATTACATTACATACATACATACATACATACATACATACATACATACATACATACATACATTACATTACATTACATTACATACATACATGCATACATACATGCATACATACATACATACATACATACATACATACATACATACATTACATTACATACATACATACATACATACATACATACATTACATTACATTACATTACATTACATACATACATACATACATTCCCGCACGAGGCAGAAACAAATGGGCAAAGTTTCTTTCACCCTAAGTGCCCCTGTTACCTAGCAGTAAATAGGTACCTGGGAGTTAGTCAGCTGTCACGGGCTGCTTCCTGGGGTGTGTGTGTGTGGTGTGGGGAAAAAAAAAAAAAAAAGTAGTTAGTAAACAGTTGATTGACAGTTGAGAGGCGGGCCGAAAGAGCAAAGCTCAACCCCCGCAAAAACACAACTAGTAAACACAACTAGTAAACACATTACATACATACATACATACATACATGCATACATACATACATACATACATACATACATACATACATACATACATACATTACATACATACATACATACATACATACATACATACATACATACATACATTACATACATACATACATACATACATACATACATACATACATATATACATACATACATACATGCATACATACATACATACATACATACATACATACATACATACATACATACATACATACATACATACATTCAATCACGGAAGGATTGACTGGTAGAACAAGGAACCGCATGGAGGCGAGGATACGTTGAGAGCCAAGCTATTGGAGGTGGTGACAAGAAACTTTTTAACCCAGCATGTCAGAGAACCCACAAGGATGAGAGGCAATGACGAACCAGCGAGACTCGACCTAGTCTTCACTCTGAACGACTCCGACATAAGAGAAATCGGTTTTGAGGACCCAGTAGGAATGAGCGACCACAGTGTACTGGTGTTTGAGTACCTGATTGAAGAAGGGTTATTGAACTCGAGGAGGGATACCGAAACCAAAAGGTTAGCATACCGAAAGGGAAACTATGAGGGGATAAGAAAATTCCTAACAGCGCTCAGGGGAAAG